>NC_092117.1:26760576-26930576 GCF_045679555.1 Salvelinus alpinus
TCTGTGCTCTCTCCCATCAGACAGAAAAAAGCTGTCTCGCTGTTGTGGTAGCAGGAGGACAAGAACCCTCCTGTGGCTGGACACACACACACACACGACGGCTGAAGTAAAGCATCTGGATCACATAAATTAATTATATTTTCTGACAGACTGTACAGCCACCCGCTAATCTGCCTTGTTATAATCCCTGATCACTACCCTGAGAGAGAGAGAGAGAGAGAGAGAGAGAGAGAGAGAGAGAGAGAGAGAGAGAGAGCGAGAGCGAGAGAGCGAGAGAGAGAGAGAGAGAGAGAAAGACTCACAACAATAAAGAGGTCCTACCTCATCCCTTGTTATCCCTGGAACTGGCCTTAACTGGACTGACCAAAAATAAACAATTACTCTTATCAGGGGCGACGCTGTTTTTCCCAGAAATACAGTATCTTACATTTCATTCATAATTTGTACTATTGACCATTTAGAAACCAGTTTTGTCCTAATGTGTCTGTTAGGGTTGTAAGGGGTGTCCTAATGCGTCTGTAAGGGGTGTCCTAATGTGTCTGTTAGGGGTGTCCTAATGTGTCTGTTAGGGGTGTCCTAATGCGTCTGTTAGGGGTGTCCTAATGCGTCTGTTAGGGGTGTCCTAATGCGTCTGTTAGGGGTGTCCTAATGCATCTGTTTGGGGTGTCCTAATGCGTCTGTCAGGGGTGTCCTAATGTGTCTGTTAGGGGTGTCCTAATGTGTCTGTTAGGGGTGTCCTGATGTGTCTGTTAGGGTGGTCCTGATGTGTCTGTTAGGGGTGTCCTGATGTGTCTCTTAGGGGTGTCCTAATGTGTCTCTTAGGGGTGTCCTAATGCGTCTGTTAGGGGTGTCCTGATGTGTCTGTTAGGGTTGTCCTGATGTGTCTGTTAGGGGTGTCCTAATGTGTCTCTTAGGGGTGTCCTAATGTGTCTCTTAGGGGTGTCCTAATGTGTCTCTTAGGGGTGTCCTAATGCGTCTGTTAGGGGTGTCCTAATGCATCTGTTTGGGGTGTCCTAATGCGTCTGTTAGGGGTGTCCTAATGTGTCTGTTAGGGGTGTCCTAATGTGTCTGTTAGGGGTGTCCTAATGTGTCTGTTAGGGGTGTCCTAATGTGTCTGTTAGGGGTGTCCTAATGTGTCTGTTAGGGGTGTCCTAATGTGTCTGTTAGGGGTGTCCTAATGTGTCTGTTAGGGGTGTCCTAATGTGTCTGTTAGGGGTGTCCTAATGCGTCTGTTAGGGGTGTCCTAATGCGTCTGTTAGGGGTGTCCTAATGAGTCTGTTAGGGGTGTCCTAATGTGTCTGTTAGGGGTGTCCTAATGTGTCTGTTAGGGGTGTCCTAATGTGTCTTTTAGGGTTGTTAGAGGTGTCCTAATGCGTCTGTTAGGGGTGTCCTAATGTGTCTGTTAGGGGTGTCCTACTGTGTCTGTTAGGGTTGTCCTAATGTGTCTGTTAGGGGTGTCCTAATGTGTCTGTTAGGGTTGTCCTAATGTGTCTGTTAGGGTTGTCCTAATGTGTCTGTTAGGGTTGTTAGGGGTGTCCTAATGTGTCTGTTAGGGTTGTAAGGGGTGTCCTAATGTGTCTGTTAGGGGTGTCCTACTGTGTCTGTTAGGGTTGTCCTAATTTGTCTGTTAGGGTTGTAAGGGGTGTCCTAATGTGTCTGTTAGGGTTGTTAGGGGTGTCCTAATGTGTTTGTTAGGGGTGTCCTAATGTGTCTGTTAGGGGTGTCCTAATGTGTCTGTTAGGGTTGTTAGGGGTGTCCTAATGTGTCTGTTAGGGTTGTCCTAATGTGTCTGTTAGGGTTGTTAGGGGTGTCCTAATGTGTCTGTTAGGGTTGTTAGGGGTGTCCTAATGTGTCTGTTAGGGGTGTCCTAATGTGTCTGTTAGGGGTGTCCTGAATGTGTCTGTCAGGGGTGTCCTAATGTGTCTGTTAGGGTTGTCCTAATGTGTCTGTTAGGCTGTTAGGGTGTCCTAATGTGTCTGTTAGGGTGTCCTAATGTGTCTGTTAGGGGTGTCCTAATGTGTCTGTTAGGGCTGTCCTAATGTGTCTGTTAGGGTTGTTAGGGGTGTCCTAATGTGTCTGTTAGGGTTGTCGCTGTAATGTGTCTGTTAGGAGTGTCCTAATGTGTCTGTTATGGTGGTGTCCTAATGTGTCTGTTAGGGTTGTCCTGAATGTGTCTGTTAGGGTTGTCCTAATGTGTCTGTTAGGGGTGTCCTAATGTGTCTGTTAGGGGTGTCCTAATGTGTCTGTTAGGGGTGTCCTAATGTGTCTGTTAGGGGGTGTCCTAATGTGTCTGTTAGGGGTGTCCTAATGTGTCTGTTAGGGTGTCCTAATGTGTCTGTTAGGGGTGTCCTAATGTGTCTGTTAGGGTTGTAAGGGGTGTCCTAATGTGTCTGTTAGGGTTGTCCTAATGTGTCTGTTAGGGTTGTCCTAATGTGTCTGTTAGGGTTGTAAGGGGTGTCCTAATGTGTCTGCTAGGGTTGTCCTAATGTGTATGTTAGGGGTGTCCTAATGTGTCTGTTAGGGTTGTCCTAATGTGTCTGTTAGGGTTGTCCTAATGTGTCTGTTAGGGGTGTCCTAATGTGTCTGTTAGGGTTGTCCTAATGTGTATGTTAGGGGTGTCCTAATGTGTCTGTTAGGGGTGTCCTAATGTGTCTGTTAGGGGTGTCCTAATATCTCTGTTAGGGTTTTTAGGGGTGTCCTAATGTGTCTGTTAGGGGTGTCCTAATGTGTCTGTTAGGGGTGTCCTAATGTTTCTGTTAGGGGTGTCCTAATGGGTCTGTTAGGGTTGTAAGGGGTGTCCTAATGTGTCTGTTAGGGGTGTCCTAGTGTGTCTGTTAAGGTTGTCCTAATGTGTCTGTTAGGGGTGTCCTAATGTGTCTGTTAGGGGTGTCCTAATGTGTCTGTTAGGGGTGTCCTACTGTGTCTGTTAGGGTTGTCCTAATGTGTCTGTTAGGGTTGTCCTAATGTGTCTGTTAGGGTTGTCCTAATGTGTCTGTTAGGGTTGTCCTAATGTGTCTGTTAGGGTTGTTAGGGGTGTCCTAATGTGTCTGTTAGGGTTGTAAGGGGTGTCCTAATGTGTCTGTTAGGGGTGTCCTAATGTGTCTGTTAGGGGTGTACTATGTGTCTGTTAGGGTTGTCCTAATGTGTCTGTTAGGGTTGTCCTAATGTGTCTGTTAGGGTTGTCCTAATGTATGTTAGGGGTGTCCTAATGTGTCTGTTAGGGGTGTCCTAATGTGTGTGTTAGGGGTGTCCTAATGTGTCTCTTAGGGGTGTCCTAATGTGTCTCTTAGGGGTGTCCTAATGTGTCTGTTAGGGGTGTCCTAATGTGTCTGTTAGGGGTGTCCTAATGTGTCCTGTTAGGGGTGTCCTAATGTGTCTGTTAGGGGTGTCCTAATGTGTCTGTTAGGGTTGTCCTAATGTGTCTGTTAGGGTTGTCCTAATGTGTCTGTTAGGGTTGTCCTAATGTTATGTTAGGGTTGTCCTAATGTGTCTGTTAGGGGTGTCCTAATGTGTGTGTTAGGGGTGTCCTAATGTGTCTCTTAGGGGTGTCCTAATGTGTCTCTTAGGGGTGTCCTAATGTGTCTCTTAGGGGTGTCCTAATGTGTCTGTTAGGGGTGTCCTAATGTGTCTGTTAGGGGTGTCCTAATGTGTCTGTTAGGGGTGTCCTAATGTGTCTCTTAGGGGTGTCTTAATGTGTCTCTTAGGGGTGTCCTAATGTGTCTCTTAGGGGTGTACTAATGTGTCTCTTAGGGGTGTCCTAATGTGTCTGTTAGGGGTGTCCTAATGTGTCTGTTAGGGTTGTTAGGGGTGTCCTAATGTGTCTGTTAGGGTTGCCCTAATGTGTCTGTTAGGGATGTCCTAATGTGTCTGTTAGGGGTGTCCTAATGTGTCTGTTAGGGGTGTCCTAATGTGTCTGTTAGGGCTGTCCTAATGTGTCTGTTAGGATTGTTAGGGGTGTCCTCGTGTGTCTGTTAGGGTTGTTAGGGGTGTCCTAATGTGTCTGTTAGGGGTGTCCTAATGTGTCTGTTAGGGGTGTCCTAATGTGTCTGTTAGGGATGTCCTAATGTGTCTGTTAGGGGTGTCCTAATGTGTCTGTTAGGGGTGTCCTAATGTGTCTGTTAGGGTTGTCCTGATGTGTCTGTCAGGGGTGTCCTAATGTGTCTGTTAGGGTTGTAAGGGGTGTCCTAATGTGTCTGTTAGGGGTGTCCTAATGTGTCTGTTAGGGGTGTCCTAATGTGTCTGTTAGGGGTGTCCTGACTGTGTCTGTTAGGGGTGTCCTAATGTGTCTGTTAGGGTGTCCTAATGTGTCTGTTTAGGGGTGTCCTGATGTGTCTGTTAGGGTTGTCCTAATGTCTGTTAGGGTTGTCCTGATGTGTCTGTTAGGGGTGTCCTAATGTGTCTGTTAGGGATGTCCTAATGTGTCTGTTAGGGGTGTCCTGATGTGTCTGTTAGGGGTGTTCTAATGTGTCTGTTAGGGGTGTCCTAATGTGTCTGTTAGGATTGTTAGGGGTGTCCTCGGGTGTCTGTTAGGTCTGTTAGGGGTGTCCTGATGTGTCTGTTAGGGGTGTCCTAATGTGTCTGTTAGGGATGTCCTAATGTGTCTGTTAGGGATGTCCTAATGTGTCTGTTAGGGTGTCCTAATGTGTCTGTCAGGGATGTCCTAATGTGTCTGTTAGGGGTGTCCTAATGTTGGTTAGGGTTGTCCTAATGTGTCTGTTAGGGGTGTCCTGATGTGTCTGTTAGGGTTGTAGGGGTGTCCTAATGTGTCTGTTAGGGGTGTCCTAATGTGTCTGTTAGGGTTGTCTGATGTGTCTGTCAGGGTTGTCCTAATGTGTCTGTTAGGGGTGTCCTAATGTGTCTGTTAGGGGTGTCCTAATGTGTCTGTTAGGGGTGTCCTAATGTGTCTGTTAGGGGTGTCCTAATGTGTCTGTTAGGGGTGTCCTAATGTGTCTGTTAGGGGTGTCCTAATGTGTCTGTTAGGGGTGTCCTAATGTGTCTGTTAGGGGTGTCCTAATGTGTCTGTTAGGGGTGTCCTAATGTGTCTGTTAGCGGTGTCCTAATGTGTCTGTTAGGGGTGTCCTAATGTGTCTGTTAGGGTTGTCCTAATGTGTCTGTTAGGGTTGTCCTAATGTGTCTGTTAGGGTTGTCCTAATGTGTCTGTTAGGGTTGTCCTAATGTATGTTAGGGGTGTCCTAATGTGTCTGTTAGGGGTGTCCTAATGTGTCTGTTAGGGGTGTCCTAATGTGTCTGTTAGGGGTGTCCTAATGTGTCTGTTAGGGGTGTCCTAATGTGTCTGTTAGGGTTGTCCTAATGTATGTTAGGGGTGTCCTAATGTGTCTGTTAGGGGTGTCCTAATGTGTCTGTTAGGGGTGTCCTAATGTGTCTCTTAGGGGTGTCCTAATGTGTATGTTAGGGTTGTCCTAATGTATGTTAGGGGTGTCCTAATGTGTCTGTTAGGGGTGTCCTAATGTGTCTCTTAGGGGTGTCCTAATGTGTATCTTAGGGGTGTCCTAATGTGTCTCTTAGGGGTGTCCTAATGTGTCTCTTAGGGGTGTCCTAATGTGTCTCTTAGGGTTGTTAGGGGTGTCCTAATGTGTCTGTTAGGGGTGTCCTAATGTGTCGGTTAGGGGTGTCCTAATGTGTCTGTTAGGGATGTCCTAATGTGTCTGTTAGGGGTGTCCTACTGTGTCTGTTAGGGGTGTCCTACTGTGTCTGTTAGGGGTGTCCTAATGTGTCTGTTAGGGGTGTCCTAATGTGTCTGTTAGGGCTGTCCTAATGTGTCTGTTAGGGCTGTCCTAATGTGTCTGTTAGGGCTGTCCTAATGTGTCTGTTAGGGCTGTCCTAATGTGTCTGTTAGGATTGTTAGGGGTGTCCTCGTGTGTCTGTTAGGGTTGTTAGGGGTGTCCTAATGTGTCTGTTAGGGTTGTCCTAATGTGTCTGTTAGGGGTGTCCTAATGTGTCTGTTAGGGATGTCCTAATGTGTCTGTTAGGGGTGTCCTAATGTGTCTGTTAGGGGTGTCCTAATGTGTCTGTTAGGGGTGTCCTAATGTTTCTGTTAGGGGTGTCCTAATGTTTCTGTTAGGGGTGTCCTAATGTGTCTGTTAGGGGTGTCCTAATGTGTCTGTTAGGGGTGTCCTAATGTGTCTGTTAGGGGTGTCCTAATGTGTCTGTTAGGGTTGTCATAATGTGTCTGTTAGGCGTGTCCTAGTGTGTCTGTTAGGGGTGTCCTAATGTGTCTGTTAGGGGTGTCCTAATGTGTCTGTTAGGGGTGTCCTAATGTGTCTGTTAGGGGTGTCCTAATGTGTCTGTTAGGGGTGTCCTAATGTGTCTGTTAGGGGTGTCCTAATGTGTCTGTTAGGGGTGTCCTAATGTGTCTGTTAGGGGTGTCCTAATGTGTCTGTTAGGGGTGTCCTAATGTGTCTGTTAGGGGTGTCCTAATGTGTCTGTTAGGGTTGTCCTAATGTGTCTGTTAGGGGTGCCCTAATGTGTCTGTTAGGGGTGCCCTAATGTGTCTGTTAGGGTTGTCCTAATGTGTCTGTTAGGGTTGTTAGGGGTGTCCTAATGTGTCTGTTAGGGTTGTTAGGGGTGCCCTAATGTGTCTGTTAGGGGTGTCCTAATGTGTCTGTTAGGGTTGTTAGGGGTGTCCTAATGTGTCTGTTAGGGTTGTTAGGGGTGTCATAATGTGTCTGTTAGGGTTGTTAGGGGTGTCATAATGTGTCTGTTAGGGTTGTCCTAATGTGTCTGTTAGGGGTGTCCTAATGTGTCTGTTAGGGGTGTCCTAATGTGTCTGTTAGGGGTGTCCTAACGTGTCTGTTTGGGGTGTCCTAATGTGTCTGTTAGGGTTGTTAGGGGTGTCCTAATGTGTCTGTTAGGGTTGTTAGGGGTGTCCTAATGTGTCTGTTAGGGTTGTTAGGGGTGTCCTAATGTGTCTGTTAGGGTTGTTAGGGGTGTCCTAATGTGTCTGTTAGGATTGTTAGGGGTGTCCTCGTGTGTCTGTTAAGGTTGTTAGGGGTGTCCTAATGTGTCTGTTAGGGGTGTCCTAATGTGTCTGTTAGGGATGTCCTAATGTGTCTGTTAGGGGTGTCCTAATGTGTCTGTTAGGGATGTCCTAATGTGTCTGTTAGGGGTGTCCTAATGTGTCTGTTAGGGGTGTCCTAATGTGTCTGTTAGGCGTGTCCTAATGTGTCTGTTAGGGTTGTAAGGGGTGTCCTAATGTGTCTGTTAGGGTTGTCCTAATGTGTCTGTTAGGGTTGTCCTAATGTGTATGTTAGGGTTGTCCTAATGTGTCTGTTAGGGTTGTCCTAATGTGTCTGTTAGGGTTGTCCTAATGTGTCTGTTAGGGGTGTCCTAATGTGTATGTTAGGGGTGTCCTAATGTGTCTGTTAGGGTTGTTAGGGGTGTCCTAATGGGTCTGTTAGGGTTGTAAGGGGTTTCCTAATGTGTCTGTTAGGGGTGTCCTAATGTGTCTGTTAGGGTTGTCCTAATGTGTCTGTTAGGGGTGTCCTAATGTGTCTGTTAGGGGTGTCCTAATGTGTCTGTTAGGGTTGTCCTAATGTGTCTGTTAGGGTTGTCCTAATGTGTCTGTTATGGTTGTTAGGGGTGTCCTAATGTGTCTGTTAGGGTTGTAAGGGGTGTCCTAATGTGTCTGTTAGGGGTGTCCTAATGTGTCTGTTAGGGGTGTCCTAATGTGTCTGTTAGGGGTGTCCTAATGTGTCTGTTAGGGTTGTCCTAATGTGTCTGTTAGGGTTGTCCTAATGTGTCTGTTAGGGGTGTCCTAATGTGTCTGTTAGGGGTGTCCTAATGTGTCTGTTAGGGGTGTCCTAATGTGTCTGTTAGGGGTGTCCTAATGTGTCTGTTAGGGGTGTCCTAATGTGTCTGTTAGGGTTGTTAGGGGTGTCCTAATGGGTCTGTTAGGGTTGTAAGGGGTTTCCTAATGTGTCTGTTAGGGGTGTCCTAATGTGTCTGTTAGGGTTGTCCTAATGTGTCTGTTAGGGGTGTCCTAATGTGTCTGTTAGGGGTGTCCTAATGTGTCTGTTAGGGTTGTCCTAATGTGTCTGTTAGGGTTGTCCTAATGTGTCTGTTAGGGTTGTCCTAATGTGTCTGTTATGGTTGTTAGGGGTGTCCTAATGTGTCTGTTAGGGTTGTAAGGGGTGTCCTAATGTGTCTGTTAGGGGTGTCCTAATGTGTCTGTTAGGGTTGTCCTAATGTGTCTGTTAGGGTTGTCCTAATGTGTCTGTTAGGGGTGTCCTAATGTTTCTGTTAGGGGTGTCCTAATGTGTCTGTTAGGGGTGTCCTAATGTGTCTGTTAGGGGTGTCCTAATGTGTTTGTTAGGGGTGTCCTAATGTGTCTGTTAGGGGTGTCCTATGTGTCTGTTAGGGGTGTCCTAATGTGTCTGTTAGGCGTGTCCTAATGTGTCTGTTAGGCATGTTAGGGGTGTCCTAATGTGTCTGTTAGGGGTGTCCTAATGTGTCTGTTAGGGCTGTCCTAATGTGTCTGTTAGGATTGTTAGGGGTGTCCTCATGTGTCTGTTAGGGTTGTTAGGGGTGTCCTAATGTGTCTGTTAGGGGTGTCCTAATGTGTCTGTTAGGGTTGTCCTAATGTGTCTGTTAGGGTTGTCCTAATGTGTCTGTTAGGGTTGTCCTAATGTGTCTGTTATGGTTGTTAGGGGTGTCCTAATGTGTCTGTTAGGGTTGTAAGGGGTGTCCTAATGTGTCTGTTAGGGGTGTCCTAATGTGTCTGTTAGGGTTGTCCTAATGTGTCTGTTAGGGTTGTCCTAATGTGTCTGTTAGGGGTGTCCTAATGTTTCTGTTAGGGGTGTCCTAATGTGTCTGTTAGGGGTGTCCTAATGTGTCTGTTAGGGGTGTCCTAATGTGTCTGTTAGGGGTGTCCTAATGTGTCTGTTAGGGGTGTCCTATGTGTCTGTTAGGGGTGTCCTAATGTGTCTGTTAGGCGTGTCCTAATGTGTCTGTTAGGCATGTTAGGGGTGTCCTAATGTGTCTGTTAGGGGTGTCCTAATGTGTCTGTTAGGGCTGTCCTAATGTGTCTGTTAGGATTGTTAGGGGTGTCCTCATGTGTCTGTTAGGGTTGTTAGGGGTGTCCTAATGTGTCTGTTAGGGGTGTCCTAATGTGTCTGTTAGGGGTGTCCTAATGTGTCTGTTAGGGGTGTCCTAATGTGTCTGTTAGGGGTGTCCTAATGTGTCTGTTAGGGGTGTCCTAATGTGTCTGTTAGGGGTGTCCTAATGTGTCTGTTAGGGGTGTCCTAATGTGTCTGTTAGGGGTGTCCTAATGTGTCTGTTAGGGGTGTCCTAATGTGTCTGTTAGGGTTGTCCTAATGTGTCTGTTAGGGTTGTCCTAATGTGTCTTTTAGGGTTGTTAGGGGTGTCCTAATGTGTCTGTTAGGGTTGTTAGGGGTGTCCTAATGTGTCTGTTAGGGTTGTTAGGGGTGCCCTAATGTGTATGTTGGGGTGTCCTAATGTGTCTGTTAGGGGTGTCCTAATGTGTCTGTTAGGGGTGTCCTAATGTGTCTGTTAGGGGTGTCCTAATGTTTCTGTTAGGGATGTCCTAATGTGTCTGTTAGGGTTGTAAGGGGTTTCCTAATGTGTCTGTTAGGGGTGTCCTAATGTGTCTGTTAGGGGTGTCCTAATGTGTCTGTTAGGGGTGTCCTAATGTGTCTGTTAGGGGTGTCCTAATGTGTCTGTTAGGGTTGTCCTAATGTGTCTGTTAGGGTTGTCCTAATGTGTCTGTTAGGGGTGTCCTAATGTGTCTGTTAGGGGTGTCCTAATGTGTCTGTTAGGTGTGTCCTAATGTGTCTGTTAGGGGTGTCCTAATGTGTCTGTTAGGGGTGTCCTAATGTGTCTGTTAGGGGTGTCCTAATGTGTCTGTTAGGGGTGTCCTAATGTGTCTGTTAGGGGTGTCCTAATGTGTCTGTTAGGGGTGTCCTAATGTGTCTGTTAGGGGTGTCCTAATGTGTCTGTTAGGGGTGTCCTAATGTGTCTGTTAGGGTTGTCCTAATGTGTCTGTTAGGGTTGTCCTAATGTGTCTGTTAGGGTTGTCCTAATGTGTCTGTTAGGGTTGTCCTAATGTATGTTAGGGGTGTCCTAATGTGTCTGTTAGGGGTGTCCTAATGTGTCTCTTAGGGGTGTCCTAATGTGTCTCTTAGGGGTGTCCTAATGTGTCTGTTAGGGGTGTCCTAATGTGTATGTTAGGGGTGTCCTAATGTGTCTGTTAGGTGTGTCCTAATGTGTCTGTTAGGGGTGTCCTAATGTGTCTGTTAGGGGTGTCCTAATGTGTCTGTTAGGGGTGTCCTAATGTGTCTGTTAGGGGTGTCCTAATGTGTCTGTTAGGGGTGTCCTAATGTGTCTGTTAGGGGTGTCCTAATGTGTCTGTTAGGGGTGTCCTAATGTGTCTGTTAGGGTTGTCCTAATGTGTCTGTTAGGGTTGTCCTAATGTGTCTGTTAGGGTTGTCCTAATGTGTCTGTTAGGGTTGTCCTAATGTGTCTGTTAGGGTTGTCCTAATGTCTGTTAGGGGTGTCCTAATGTGTCTGTTAGGGGTGTCCTAATGTGTCTGTTAGGGGTGTCCTAATGTGTCTGTTAGGGGTGTCCTAATGTGTCTGTTAGGGGTGTCCTAATGTGTCTGTTAGGGGTGTCCTAATGTGTCTGTTAGGGGTGTCCTAATGTGTCTGTTAGGGGTGTCCTAATGTGTCTGTTAGGGTTGTTATGTGTCTCTTAGGGTGTCTAATATGTATGTTAGGGTTGTCTAGTGTGTCTGTTAGGGGTGTCATAATGTGTCCGTTAGGGTTGTTAGGGGTGTCTTAATGTGTCTGTTAGGGTTGTTAGGGGTGTCCTAATGTGTCTGTTAGGGTTGTTAGGGGTGTCATAATGTGTCCGTTAGGGTTGTTAGGGGTGTCTTAATGTGTCTGTTAGGGTTGTTAGGAGTGTCATAATGTGGTTGTTAGGGTTGTTAGGGGTGTCATAATGTGTCCGTTAGGGTTGTTAGGGGTGTCTTAATGTGTCTGTTAGGGTTGTTAGGGGTGTCCTAATGTGTCTGTTAGGGTTGTTAGGGGTGTCCTAATGTGTCTGTTAGGGTTGTTAGGGGTGTCCTAATGTGTCTGTCAGGGTTGTTAGGGGTGTCCTAATGTGTCTGTTAGGGTTGTTAGGGGTGTCATAATGGGTCTGTCAGGGTTGTACAATTCCAGTAACTTTCCCTAAATTCCCAGGTTTTCCTGAAAATCCCGGTGTGAATTTGGGGAATGTTACAGAGATGGTGAAACCCTAAGACAGAGTACTATAGAGGGAGACAGCCTTATATCCACATGTGGTTTTTAAATGGTCAAATAAATCAAATACAAATATCAAATAGCGACATTGGGAAGAAAAGAGATAGGTGTGTTCCAGGTCAGTTGCTGATCTGTGTGTTCTGGTTTCAATGCAGATAACCAGAACAGGTTGGAGGAGAACAAGCCAGCATTGATTTTGTTTGCTGGGCGTTTCTCCATTACAGAGCTTGGTCGATAAACACAGAGCTGAGCGGAATGGGAGGAGCGGTGTCTGTGTGTCATTCATTACCATGATGAACAAATAAACACACACACTATCCACAATGTGTGTAATTATAATTGTTGCAATCTGAATAGAAAATGTTTAGTTGGTTTCTGCAGTTTGCTGTCTTCAGGGCTGTGGAATATGCTTAGATCAGCTAATGACTGGCCTACTCGTTTATTAGAGAGACTTACACACACACACATCCACACGCCAAGATTGTGAGGGATCAATAAGGTTATATTTATGAATAATGCTAAATGAGGCAAACACATATTTTGTGTGTGTGTGCATATGTATGTGTGTGGCCTCCACCTCTATACCTTCCCAGTATGACCTCTGACCTCTCACCCCTAGAGATGCCCAGTCTTCGGCCTGTTGGTCCAGGTTGAAACCGAACACTGTGTTTCCATTACTGTCTCAACCCTGTAGACAACTGGCTCTCCGCCTGCCACACACACATTTTTACATTTACATTTACATTTACATTTAAGTCATTTAGCAGACGCTCTTATCCAGAGCATTGTAGTCATTTAGCAGACACTCTTATCCAGAGTGACTTACATTTATCTTAAGGTAGCTAAATGAGACAACCACATATCACAGTCATAGTAAGTACACCTTTCCTCAATAAAGTAGCTATCAGCAGAGTCAGAGATAGAAAGGAGGGAGGGGGAGAGAACAGCTTGGACTGGGCTGAGCTGCCCTCCCATAGGGGTGGGAGGACCAAGAGACCAGAACAGAGTGCTGGGGTTGGGGTGTAGAGTTTGAGCATAGCCTGAAGGTAGGGAGGGGCAGGTCCGTTTTCTGTTCTGTAGGCAAGCACCATGGTCTTGCAGTGGATGCGAGCTTCGACTAGAAGCCAGTGGAGTGTGCAGAGAAGCGGGGTGACATGGGAGAACTTGGGAAGGTTGAAAACCAGGTGGGCTGCAGAATTCTGGATAAGTTGCAGTGATTTGATGGCACAAGTGAGCCCAGCCAACAGCGAGTTGCAGCACTCCAGACATAAGATGACAAGTGGCTGGATTGGACCTGTGCCGCTTCCTGTGTGAGGTAGGGTCCTACTCTACGGATGTTGCAGAGCATGAACATGCAGGAGCAGGTCACTGCCTTGATGTTTGCAGAGAACAACAGTGTTGTCCAGGGTCATGCCAAGATTCTTTGCACTCTGGGAGGGCGACAGTGTGTAGTTGTCAACCTTTGACAGTTCTTTGAGCAGGCAGGCCTTCCCCATAGACCTCTACAACCCACACCATGGTCCTCACACCTCTACAACCCACAGCATGGTCCTCACACCTCTACAACCCACACCATGGTCCTCACACCTCTACAACCCACACCATGGTCCTCACACCTCTACAACCCACAGCATGGTCCTCACACCTCTACAACCCACACCATGGTCCTCACACCTCTACAACCCACACCATGGTCCTCACACCTCTACAACCCACACCATGATCCTCACACCTCTACAACCCACACCATGGTCCTCACACCTCTACAACCCACACCATGGTCCTCACACCTCTACAACCCACAGCATGGTCCTCACACCTCTACAACCCACAGCATGGTCCTCAAACCTCTACAACCCACAGCATGGTCCTCACACCTCTACAACCCACACCATGGTCCTCACACCTCTACAACCCACACCATGGTCCTCACACCTCTACAACCCACAGCATGGTCCTCACACCTCTACAACCCACACCATGGTCCTCACACCTCTACAACCCACAGCATGGTCCTCACACCTCTACAACCCACACCATGGTCCTCATACCTCTACAACCCACACCATGGTCCTCACACCTCTACAACCCACAGCATGGTCCTCACACCTCTACAACCCACACCATGGTCCTCACACCTCTACAACCCACACCATGGTCCTCACACCTCTACAACCCACACCATGGTCCTCACACCTCTACAAACCACAGCATGGTCCTCAAACCTCTACAACCCACACCATGGTTCTCACACCTCTACAACCCACACCATGGTCCTCACACATCTCCAAACCACACCATGGTCCTCACACCTCTACAACCCACACCATGGTCCTCACACCTCTACAACCCACACCATGGTCCTCACACCTCTATAACCCACAGCATGGTCCTCACACCTCTACAACCCACACCATGGTCCTCACACCTCTACAACCCACAGCATGGTCCTCACACCTCTACAACCCACACTATGGTCCTCACACCTCTACAACCCACACCATGGTCCTCATACCTCTACAACACACCATTAGAGAATGAACAGATTCCTGGAGAGAAGGGGGGAAAGAGGAGAGAAGAGAGGGTGTGTGTGTGTGTGTGTGTGTGTGTGTGTGTGTGTGTGTGTGTGTGTGTGTGTGTGTGTGTGTGTGTGTGTGTGTGTGTGTGTGTGTGTGTGTGTGTGTGTGTGTGTGTGTCAGGGTCGGCGGTGAAGAGTGGGTGTCACCTGACCATTCTAGTTTCAAAGCAGCGTTCAACTTAAGTATTTGTGACTAGCGCTACGTCCATTTCAACTAAAGCATGTTGTTGAGCCCTGATCATTTGAATAAACCCATGACTGTGGTGTCAATTGGCTGGTGAAGAGGAGGATAATGAATGACTGTGTTCAGGTATAACTCACTGGTGTTTCCAGGAGAGAGTTTGTGTAGAATAAGTAGATACTGAGACTAAATGCTCCACTATGGACCCGTTCCAGAGTTTCAGGCAACAAATGCAGGTTTATGTGAATGCATATGAATGTGTGTAAGTGAGTGCGTGTTTGTTTGTGCGTGTTTGTGTGTGTTTGTTTGTGTTGCCAACTCTGCCTCATGTCCAGCCTGTAAAACAAAAGGCAGTCTGAATCACAGGTCACATCGTCTGCAACAGCTGCAGGGGGGGGGGGCCAGAGCAGATATGGAGATGAAAGATGATCTGTGGTGGATGTGTACATCTATATTCTCTCCCAGATATACAAAGGTACAGTGACTGCTAGGGACCACCATTAATAATCCTGGTTAAAGAGGCTCTATCCTTGTTATGCGTGGTACTAGGTTAGTCCCAGCCAGAACTGGACATCCCCTCCTTTACTCTATACGGCTCTGGCCAGGTGTCACAGCAGGATATGGAGGATTTAACTCAACACAATAGGTCATGGAGTGCCTAATATACAATTCTAGAGATTCAAATACTACCGTATAACAAGGAATAGGATCAAGAATCTCTCTCTCTCTGAGAAGCAGAACTGGCCCAGATGTTAGCTAGTAAGAACTGCTCTCTCTTCCTCCGCCTCCACTCAATCTGGCCACTTTAGCACCCCCCCATCCCTACTTCCCTTCTTCCACGAGACAGATTACTTCTTCTAACCTCCTTTCAGCAGAATGCAATGAGACAGAGAGACAGACAGAGAGAGACAGAGAGAGAGACAGAGAGAGACAGAGACAGAGACAGCGAGAGAGAGAGTGAGAGAGACAGAGAGAGAGAGACAGAGAGAGAGAGAGAGACAGAGAGAGAGAGACAGAGAGAGATGTGTGTGTGTGCACTTTGTTTGTGTGCGTTTCTGAGTCTGCACGTGTGTGTGTGTCGGGAAGAATGTCGCAAGACATTGTACAGGGTCTCAGATCATTAGGAGGCTTGTTCACCAAGGCTTTGTTCTGTGGCTCTCTGCCTTGTAGAGGTAAAGCCTTTTACTGCAGCAGAACACACACACAAGGACAGACAGACAGACAGAGACACTGACAGGCACAGACAGACAGAGACACTGACAGGCACAGACAGACAGAGACAGGCACAGACAGACAGACAGACAGGCACAGACACACAGGGACAGACAGGCACACAGAGAGAGAGACACAAAGAGACACACACACACACACACACACACTGCTCCCATATAGCTCTAGCTACACATCGCATCGCTATACATTGCTATTATATTCGACACTGACATTTAAAAAGAGAATTCTTCCCTGTGACATTTCAGATAGATTTAGTGTACCCTCTACTGGGAAATACAACAACTGGTAGCAGTTATCAGCTTAGATCTGATTACAGAGCTTGTTAGATACACTGCCTTCAAAAAGTATTCATACTCCTTGACTTATTCCACATTTTGTTGTGTTATAACCTGAATTCAAAATGGATTACATAGATTTTTCTCAACCATATACACACAATATCAATTAATTACAAAGTGAACATGTTTTTAGCAAATGTTTTCAAATGTATTGAAAATTAAATACAGAAATATCTCCTTTACATAAGTATTCACGCTCAAGTTAATACATGTTAGAATCACCTTTGGCAGTGATTACAGCTGGGTGTCTTTCTAGGTAAGTCTCTAAGAGCTGTGCACACCTGGATTGTACAATATTTGTTCATTATTCTTTTCAAAATTCTTCAACTCTGTCAAATTGGTTGTTGATGATTGCTAAACAACCATTTTCAAGTCTTGCCATAGATGTTCAAGTAGATTTAAGTCAAAACTGTAACTCGGCCACTAAGGAACATTCACTGTCTTCTTGGTAAGCAACTCCAGTGTATTTTATTCTATTTATTTAACCAGGCAAATCAGTTAAGAACAAATTCTTATTTTCAATGACGGCCTACCCCAGCAAAACCCGGATGACGCTGGGCCAATTGTTTGCCGCCCTATGGGACTCCAAATCACGGTCGGTTGTGATAAAGCCTGGAATCGAACCCGGGTCTGTAGTGACTCTTCTAGCACTGAGATGCATTGCCTTAGACAGCTGCGCGACTCGGTTTGGCCTTGTGTTTAAGGATATTGTCCTGCTGAAAGGTGAATTAATCTCCCAGTATCTGGTGGAAAGCAGACTGAACAAAGTTTTCCTCTAGGATTTTGCCTGTGCTTAGCGCCATTCCGTTTATTTTTTATCCTGAAAAACTCCCCAGTCCTTAACTATTACAAGCGTACCCATAACATGATGCAGCCCCCACTGTGCATGAAAATATGGAGAGTGGTAATTTGCTGATAACTACTTTATTGAGGAAAAGTGTACTTACTATGCCTGTGACAAAATGGCGCCGACAGAGATGGTTGCCTCGCTTCGAGTCCTTAGGAAACTATGCAGTATTTAGTTTATGTATTATTTTTTACATTGTTACCCCAGGAAATCTTAAGTCTTATTACATATAGCCAGGAAGAACTACTGGATATAAGAGCGACGTCAACTTACCAACATTATGACCAGGAAGACGACTTTCCCGAAGCGGATCCTCTGTTTGGATCACCACCCAGGACAATGGACCGAATCCCAGAAGCCAACCCAAAACAACGGCGCCGCAGACGGAGCGGCCTCCTGGTCAGGCTCCGTAGACATGCACGTCGCCCACCGATCCCGAGTATACTACTCTCCAATGTCCAACGTCTCTTGACAACAAGGTAGACAAAATTCGAGCAAGGGTTGCCTTCCAGAGAGACATCAGAGATTGTAACATTCTCTGTTTCACGGAAACATGGCTCTCTCAGGATATCGGTTCAGCCACAGGGCTTCTCCATGCATCGCACCGACAGAGATAAACACCTCCCTGGGATGAGGAAAGGCGGGGGTGTATGCTTCATGAATAACGACTCATAGTGTTATCATAACAACATAAAGGAACTCAAGTCCTTCTGCTCACCCGACCAAGAATTCCTTACAATCAAATGCCGGCCATATTACCTCCCAAAAGAATTCTCGTCAGTTATCGTCACAGCTGTGTACATTCCCCCTCAAGCAGACACCACGACGACCCTCAAGGAACTTCACTGGACTCTATGTAAACTGGAAACCATATATCCGGAGGATACATTTATTATAGCTAGGGATTTTAACAAAGTAAATTTGAGAACAAGGCTACCTAAACTCTATCAGCATATTGATTGCAGTACTTGAGGGGGTAATACACTCGTTCACTGCTACTCTAACATCCGCGATGCATACAAAGCCCTCCCCCGCCCTCCCTTCGGCAATTCCGACCACGACGCCATCTTGCTCCTACAGTCTTATAGGCAGAAACTCAAACAGGATGTACCAGTGACTAGAACCATGCAGAATCATGAAGTGCTTTGAGAGAATAGTCAAGGATCATATCACCTCCACCTCACCCTAGACCCACTTCAGTTTGCATACCGTCCCAACAGGTCCACAGACGATGCAATCACCATCACACTGCCCTATCCCATCTGGACAAAAGCAACAACTATGTAAGAATGCTGTTCATTGACTACAGCTCAGCATTCAACACCATTGTACCCTCTAAGCTCATCATCAAGCTGGAGGCTCTGGGTCTCAACCTCGCCCTGTGCAATTGGCTCCTGGACTTTGACGGGCCGCCCCCAGGTGATGAAGGTAGGAAACAACATCTCCACTTCGCTGACCCTCAACACTGGGGCTCCATAAGGATGCGTGCTCAGCCCCCTCCTGTACTCCCTGTTCACCCATGACTACGCACGCCTCCAACTCAATCATCAAGTTTGCAGACAAAACAACAGTGGGCTTGATAACCAACAACAACGAGACACCCTACAGGGAGGAGAAGAGGGCACTCGGAGAGTGGTGTCAGGAAAATAACCCCTCACTCAATGGCAACAAAACAAAAGAGATGGTCGTGGACTTCAGGAAACAGCAGAGGGAGCACACCCCTATCCACATCGACGGGACAGCAGTGGAGAAGGTGGAAAGTTCCTCGGCATACACATCAAGGACAAACTGAAATGGTCCACCCACACAGACAGTGCGATGAAGAAGTCGTAACAGCGCCTCTTCAACCTCAGGAGGCCGAAGAAATTTAGCTTGTCACCCAAAACCCTGACAAACTTTTACAGATGCACAAT
Source organism: Salvelinus alpinus (assembly GCF_045679555.1). Lineage (NCBI taxonomy): Eukaryota > Metazoa > Chordata > Actinopteri > Salmoniformes > Salmonidae > Salvelinus > Salvelinus alpinus. Next base: position 26,778,944 of record NC_092117.1, read on the forward strand.
CGAGAGCATCCTGTCGGGCTGTATCACAGCCTGGTATGGCAATTGCACCGCCCTCAACCACAAGGCTCTCCAGAGGGTGGAGCGGTCTGCACAACGCATCACCGGGGGCAAACTACCTGCCCTCCATGACACCTACAGCAGCCGATGTAACAGGAAGGCCAAAAAGATAATCAAGGACAACAACCGCCCGAGCCACTGTCTGTTCACACCGCTACCATTCAGAAGGCGAGGTCAGTAAAGGTGCATCAAGACTCAAAAAAAGCCATCAGACTGCTAAACAGCAATCACTAACTCAGAGAGGCTGCTGCCTACATTGAGACCCAATCACTGCACACTTCAATAAAAGGATCACTAGTCACTTTAAACAATGCCATTTGAAATAATGGCACTTTAATAATGTTTACATATGTTACTTTACTCAGATCATATGTAAACTCAGCAAAAAAAGTAACATCCTCTCACTGTCAACTGCGTTTATTTTCAGCAAACTTAACAAGTGTAAATATTTGTATGAACATAAGATTCAACAACTGAGACATAAACTGAACAAGGTCCACAGACATGTGACTAACAGAAATTGAATAATGTGTCCCTGAACAAAGGGGGGGGGGGGGGGGTCAAAATCAAAAGTAACAGTATCTAGTGTGGCCACCAGCTGCACTAATTACTGCAGTGCATCTCCTCCTCATGGCCTGCACCAGATTTCCCAGTTCTTGCTGTGAGATGTTACCCCACTCTACCACCAAGGCACCTGCAAGTTCCCGGACATTTCTGTTGGGAATGGCCCTAGCCCTCACCCTCCGATCCAACAGGTCCCAGACATGCTCAATGAGATTGAGATCCGGGCTGTTCGCTGGCCATGGCAGAACACTGACATTCCTGTCTTGCAGGAAATGACGCATAGAACGAGCAGTATGGCTGGTGGCATTGTCATGCTGGAGGGACATGTCAGGGTGAGCCTGCATGAAGGGTACCACATGAGGGAGGAGGATTTTTGCCAGTCCTGTCTGGTCCAGCGTCGGTGGGTTTGTGCCCAAAGGCGACGTTGTTGCCGGTGATGTCTGGTGAGGACCTGTCTTACAACAGGCCTACAAGCCATCAGTCCAGCTGCTCTCAGCCTATTGCGGGCAGTCTGAGCACTGATGGAGGGATTGTGCGTTCCTGGTGTAACTCGGGCAGTTGTTGTTGCCATCCAGTACCTGTTCCGCAGGTGTGATGTTCGGACGTACCAATCCTGTACAGGTGTTGTTACATGTGGTCTGCCACAGTGAGGACGATCAGTTGTCTGTTCTGTCTCCCTGTAGCGCTGTCTTAGGCGTCTCACAGTACGGATATTGCAATTTATTGCCCTGGCCACATCCGCAGTCCTCATGGCTCCTTGCAGCATGCCTAAGGCACGTTCATGCAGATGAGCAGGGACCCTGGGCATCTTTCTTTTGGTGAATTTCAGAGTCAGTAGAAAGGCCTCTTTAGTGTCCTAAGTTTTCAGAACTGTGACCTTAATTGTCTACCGTCTGTAAGCTGTTAGTGTCTCAATGACCGTTCCACAGGTGCATGTTCATTAATTGTTTATGGTTCCTTGAACAAGCATGGGAAACTGTTTAAACCCTTTACAATGAAGATCTGTGAAGTTATTTGCTGAGTTTAAATAGTGTATTTTATAACATCTATTGCATTTTGCCTATGCCGCTCGGCCATCGCTCATCCATATGTACATATTCTCATTCGCCTCTTTAGATTTGTGTGTATTAGGTAGTTGTTGGGGAATTGTTAGATTACTTGTTAGATATTACTGCACTGTCGGAACTAGAAGCACAAGCATTTCGCTACACTCGCATTAACATCTGCTAAAAATGTGTATGTGACCAATAACATTTGATTTGATTTGTGGTTGTCTCACCTTGCTATCTTAAGACGAATGTACTAACTAAGTCGCTCTGGATAAGAGCGTCTGCTAAATGACTCAAATGTAGATGTAAATGTAACATGTTATCAAAGTAAACCGGCTGATAAGAAAGTCAGATGTTCATTAGCTCAAGTCCCACCCAATCAGATGTCTATTAGTTCAAGTCCCACCCAATCAGATGTTTATTAGTTCAAGTCCCACCCAATCAGATTAATATTGTTGGGAATGATGCACTTTCATCTAGAAATACTCATACCTCCGAGACAGTTTACCTAAACCCTTCAATGGATTCTTACAGGTTCATTCTGAAATCCATCTACAGTGGGGCAAAAAAGTATTTAGTCAGCCACCAACTGTGCAAGTTCTCCCACTTAAAAAGATGAGAGGCCTGTAATTTTCATCATAGGTAGTACACTTCAACTATGACAGACAAAATGAGAAAAAAAATCCAGAAAATCACATTGTAGGATTTTTAATGAATTTATTTGCAAATTATGGTGGAAAATAAGTATTTGGTCAATAACAAAAGTTTATCTCAATACTTTGTTATATACCCTTTGTTGGCAATGACAGAGGTCAAACGTTTTCTGTAAGTCTTTTCATATCAGCCCTTTTAGGCTTCCAACCTCACCTGCACACCGTTTTTACCAGTTTATATCTGCACTGTTTTGTCTTTCAACTTCTTTTCTTTAGTGCAAATAAATAAAACCTAAAACCTAATGGAAAGCAAGGTAGATAGCTCATTCTGTCTCTTGAGTAGTAACTGGCAGTGCTCACACCTGGTCAGTCAGTTGATATCAAAGTGCAGCGTCTGATATGAAAAGCTAACAGGATAGCTGCTAGCCTATCAGAACAAGGGGGGTGGTGCAGGTACTGTAGCCTACATGCGTAAGAGCCTTTGTATCCATGCTTGAAATAGGATATTGTTACGTCTGTAATGCTGTAACACTCCCCTTTAGCAAACACTGATATCATGTTATCATGAATAAACACTAGTATCCTGGGACCATGTACAGGCTGTATACGCTAAATTATAAAGTGTGTGGGACAGAATGGAAAAACAGAAACTTAAAAGAAAGCTTGAAAACAAATACATGTAATAACAATCGTGTGTGTGTGTGTGTGTGTGTGTGTGTGTGTGTGTGTGTGTGTGTGTGTGTGTGTGTGTGTGTGTGTGTGTGTGTGTGTGTGTGTGTGTGTGTGTGTGTGTGTGTGCGTGCGTGCGTGCGTGCGTGCGTGCGTGCGTGCGTGCGTGCGTGCGTGCGTGCGTGCGTGCGTGCGTGCGTGCGTGCGTGCGTGCGTGCGTGCGTGCGTGCGTGCGTGTGTTTTCACTGAGCTCATTATAACAGGAATGGGCTAAATAATGATCTTGTAAAAGCCAAAAAAAAACACAATCCACATAGCATAAAGGTCAGAGTTCAAAATTACCATCTTCATCTGGATCGGAAAAATGAAAATAGAAAATGGTGGACAGACAGACAGTAAAAAATAAAATAAAAAATATATAAGTATTTATTTTTTAGACTGCAGATTTGTCCAGCCAATGAAAAACAAAAGATCAGAAATAATCCTCTTAACTGTTTGTTTGGTAATGTGATTTAGTATTATTTAGTCTGTGTGGTTACAGATGCTGCTTTCCCTTCACCATAGTAAGGGTTGTGACGTTCCATATTAACACCAGATACAGCACAAGTGGGTGTGTATGTGTGTGTGTGTGTGCGTTTCTGGGAATGAAATGATCCCCATTATGACACACTGTTCCAGAGTGACACGCAATCCCTGACCTCGCTCCAAATCAATGATCAACTTCACACATTAGCATGCAGGTCTCAGAGAAACTACAGTATACTACCCTACCAACTTCACACATTAGCATGCAGGTCTCAGAGAAACTACAGTATACTACCCTACCAACTCAGTGGCCCAGTGTGTAGAGCGTCCGCCCACAGATTGGAATGCTGGGGTCCAATCCTTGGCCAAGTCATACCAAAGACAAAAAAAATGGGACCTGATGCCTCTCTGCTTGGCACTCAGCATTAAGGAGATAGATTGGGGGTAGGGCCCTGCGGTAGACCAGCGTCCTGTCCAGGGGGTGTACTTGTACATCAAGCTGCCTCACGCTACAGAAACAGGAGATAGGCTCCTATGAGCTGTTCTGGCTCAGTCAAGGATCCTTACATACATAACCATGTAATATAGTACACCACAGCTTTAAGGACCCTCTGTCACTTCAATTAATACTGACAGTGATTTGAATATGGATAAAATGTGTGTTCATGTCAGTATTGTGTATTTATCCAGGTTATTAGGTTATGATAAAGCAATACAACATAAAACATGTATACCACAACATCGGCAATACTACAAATTCGGCGCCGACCGAGATGGCCGCCTCGCTTCGCGTTCCTTGGAAAATATGCAGTATTTTGTTTTTTTATGTGTTATTTCTTACATCGGTACCCCAGGTAATCTTAGGTTTCATTACATACAGTCGGGAGGAACTACTGAATATACGATTAACGTCAACTCACCATCGTTATAACCAGGAATATGACTTTCCCGAAACGGATCCAGTGTTTTGCCTTCCACCCAATACAATGGATCTGATCCCAGCCGGGGACCCTATACGACGCCGTAAAAGGGGCAAACGTAGCGGTCTCCTGGTCAGGCTTCGGAGACGGGCACATCGCGCTCCACTCCCTAGCATACTACTCGCCAATGTCCAGTCTCTTGACAATAAGGTTGATGAAATCCGAGCACGGGTAACATTCCAGAGAGACATCAGGGATTGCAACGTGCTCTGCTTCACGGAAACATGGCTAACTCAAGAGACGCTAACGGAGTCGGTGCAGCCAGCTGGTTTCTTCACGCATCGCGCCGACAGAAACATACATCTTTCTGGTAAGAAGAGGGGCGGGGGGGTATGCCTTATGATTAACGAGACGTGGTGTGATCATCATAACAACACACAGGAACTCAAGTCATTCTGTTCACCTGATCTAGAACTCCTCACAATCAAATGTCGACCGCATTATCTACCAAGGGAATTCTCTTCGATCATAATCACAGCCGTATATATTCCCCCCCAAGCAGACACATCGATGGCCCTGAACGAACTTTATCTGACTCTTTGTAAACTGGAAACCACACACCCTGAGGCTGCATTCATCGTAGCTGGGGATTTTAACAAGGCTAATCTAAAAACAAAACTCCCTAAATTCTATCAGCATATCGATTGTGCTACCAGGGCTGGTAAAACCCTGGATCATTGTTATACTAACTTCCGCGACGCATATAAGGCCCTCCCCCGCCCTCCTTTCGGAAAAGCTGACCACGACTCCATTTTGTTGATTCCAGCCTACAAACAGAAACTAAAACAACATGCTCCCGCGCTCAGGTCTGTTCAACGCTGGTCCGACCAATCTGATTCCACGCTTCAAGACTGCTTCGATCACGCGGATTGGAATATGTTCCGCATTGCGTCCAACAACAACATGGACGAATATGCTGATTCGGTGAGCGAGTTCATTAGGAAGTGCATTGACGATGTCGTACCCACAGCAACGATTAAAACATTCCCAAACCAGAAACCGTGGATTGACGGCAGCATTCGCGTGAAACTGAAAGCGCGAACCACTGCTTTTAACCAGGGCAAGGTGACCGGAAACATGACCGAATACAAACAGTGTAGCTATTCTCTCCGCAAGGCAATCAAACAGGCTAAGTCCCAGTACAGAGACAAAATAGAGTCGCAATTCAACAGCTCAGACACAAGAGGTATGTGGCAGGGTCTACAGTCTATCACGGATTACAAAAAGAAAACCAGCCCCGTCGCGGACCAGGATGTCTTGCTCCCAGACAGGCTAAAAAACTTTTTTGCCCGCTTTGAGGACAATACAGTGCCACTGACACGGCCCGCTACCAAAACCTGCGGGCTCTCCTTCACTGCAGCCGAGGTGAGTAAAACATTTAAACGTGTTAACCCTCGCAAGGCTGCAGGCCCAGACGGCATTCCCAGCCGCGTCCTCAGAGCATGCGCAGACCAGCTGGCTGGTGTGTTTACGGACATATTCAATCAATCCTTATCCCAGTCTGCTGTTCCCACATGCTTCAAGAGGGCCACCATTGTTCCTGTTCCCAAGAAAGCTAAGGTAACTGAGCTAAACGACTACCGCCCCGTAGCACTCACTTCCGTCATCATGAAGTGCTTTGAGAGACTAGTCAAGGACCATATCACCTCCACCCTACCGGACACCCTAGACCCACTCCAATTTGCTTACCGACCCAATAGGTCCACAGACGACGCAATCGCAACCACACTGCACACTGCCCTAACCCATCTGGACAAGAGGAATACCTATGTGAGAATGCTGTTCATCGATTACAGCTCAGCATTTAACACCATAGTACCCTCCAAACTCGTCATCAAGCTCGAGACCCTGGGTCTCGACCCCGCCCTGTGCAACTGGGTCCTGGACTTCCTGACGGGCCGCCCCCAGGTGGTGAGGGTAGGTAACAACATCTCCACCCCGCTGATCCTCAACACTGGGGCCCCACAAGGGTGCGTTCTGAGCCCTCTCCTGTACTCCCTGTTCACCCACGACTGCGTGGCCATGCACGCCTCCAACTCAATCATCAAGTTTGCGGATGACACTACAGTGGTAGGCTTGATTACCAACAACGACGAGACGGCCTACAGGGAGGAGGTGAGGGCCCTCGGAGTGTGGTGTCAGGAAAATAACCTCACACTCAACGTCAACAAAACAAAGGAGATGATTGTGGACTTCAGGAAACAGCAGAGGGAGCACCCCCCTATCCACATCGACGGGTCAGTAGTGGAGAAGGTGGAAAGTTTTAAGTTCCTCGGTGTACACATCACGGACAAACTGAATTGGTCCACCCACACAGACAGCGTTGTGAAGAAGGCGCAGCAGCGCCTCTTCAACCTCAGGAGGCTGAAGAAATTCGGCTTGTCACCAAAAGCACTCACAAACTTCTACAGATGCACAATCGAGAGCATCCTGTCGGGCTGTATCACCGCCTGGTACGGCAACTGCTCCGCCCACAACCGTAAGGCTCTCCAGAGGGTAGTGAGGTCTGCAGAACGCATCACCGGGGGCAAACTACCTGCCCTCCAGGACACCTACACCACCCGATGTCACAGGAAGGCCATAAAGATCATCAGGGACAACAACCACCCAAGCCACTGCCTGTTCACCCCGCTATCATCCAGAAGGCGAGGTCAGTACAGGTGCATCAAAGCAGGGACCGAGAGACTGAAAAACAGCTTCTATCTCAAGGCCATCAGACTGTTAAACAGCCACCACTAACATTTAGCGGCCGCTGCCAACATACTGACTCAACTCCAGCCACTTTAAAAATGGGAATTGATGGAAATTATGTAAAAATGTACCACTAGCCACTTTAAACAATGCCACTTAATATAATGTTTACATACCCTACATTACCCATCTCATATGTATATGTATATACTGTACTCTATATCATCTACTGCATCTTGCCATCTTTATGTAATACATGTACCACTAGCCACTTTAAACTATGCCACTTTATGTTTACATACCCTACAGTACTCATCTCATATGTATATACCGTACTCTATACCATCTACTGCATCTTGCCTATGCCGTTCTGTACCATCACTCATTCATATATCTTTATGTACATATTCTTTATCCCTTTACACTTGTGTGTATAAGGTAGTAGTTGTGGAATTGTTAGGTTAGATTACTTGTTGTTATTACTGCATTGTCGGAACTAGAAGCACAAGCATTTCGCTACACTCGCATTAACATCTGCTAACCATGTGTATGTGACTAATAAAATTTGATTTGATTTGATTTTAAATTCTTTATAATTTTTAATTTATTCATTAAGATCCCCAATTATCCGACGCCAACGGCAAAAGCATGTCTTACTGGGGTCCGACATACAACGACAAAATACATTACAGACAAAATACTTTTACATTTAAAAACTTCTGCATATATTCCAAGAGTCTACCGAGGGTTGTTACGGTAGCCTACCTAAAACCATTCTGCATGTTTTGACAAGGCAAAAAGTGTGTTGATAAGTCTAAATACTGCAATCCAGGGGTGTATTCACTAGGAACCAGGAGAAAGCAAACAGGAAATAGGGAGGGGCCATCTTGAATTTGTCCAATAGGAAATGCTTGCTTCCATTTTCTGTAGCAAAACGTTTTTCTACGGTTTGCACAAATGAATGTGACCCTGGTCTGACTGAATGGAGTCTACTAATCACCCATGTGATATGAACTGGATAAAAGGTTGTCGGACAGCACACCTCCATCCAGGCAGGTTGTTAAGGGGTGAGAGTGTTCCGTCAAAGCAGCAAGATTTGTGACCTGTTACCACAAGAAAAGGGCAACCAGTGAAGAACATTGTAAATACACCCATATTTATGTTTATTTATTTTCCTTTTTGAGCTTGAACTATTTGCACATAATGCAATTGGAAATGTCTTTATTCTTTTGGAGTGTAATGTTTACTATTAATTGTTATTGTTTATTTCACTTTTGTTTATTATCTACTTCACTTGCTTTGGCAATGTTAACATATGTTTTCCATGCCAATAAAGCCCTTAAACTGAATTGAATTGAGAGGCCCATCTGTGTTAATCCTGACCCAGGCACAGCTATCTCCAGCTCCTCCTCTCTGGCTCTCACCCTCCAGAGGGGAAAGTACACTACGGTACTGGCCTCAGTCACACAGCAGAGGGGTGAAGAAGGACTCCATTACTCACATATGCACTTACAGACAAGACACACACAGACATGTGTGGACGGACCCACACACACACACACACTATAATCTAGTGTATACAGCCTGTACATGGTCCCAGGATACTAGTGTTTATTCATGATAACATGATATCAGTGTTTGCTAAAGGGGAGTGTTACAGCATTACAGACGTAACAATATCCTATTTCAAGCATGGATACAAAGGCTCTTACGCATGTAGGCTATAGTACCTGCACCACCCCCCTTGTTCTGATAGGCTAGCAGCTATCCTGTTAGCTTTTCATATCAGACGCTGCACTTTGATATCAACTGACTGACCAGGTGTGAGCACTGCCAGTTACTACTCAAGAGACAGAATGAGCTATCTACCTCGGTTTCAAATCCCAACAATATTCATCTGATTGGGTGGGACTTGAACTAAGGAACACCTGATTGACTTTCATATCAGCCGGTTTACTTTGATAACAACTGATTGATATCAGTTGTCGAGGTTCTATGTAGAAGATCATTGATTCATTCACACCTCATCCAAACATTGAAGAAGAAAAGGGCGTTGCTTTTCTATCTATTTAAAGCTATTACGCAACCATAGGCTGCGTGAAGTCATGTCGGATAACCAGACCACTCTGCTTTTTCATCTCTAGCAATCGTTTTAGTTTGAAACAGAAATGACCTACCAATCAGTGACAAGCATTGAGCGCACCATGACTCTCAATCTAAACGTTTGCTCTGTGTATCACACAGTATCACTGACTATCACTCAATTCATCACAATACTAAATGACTGGAGAGATAGAATTATAACTCGAGGCATTGTGATTAAATTGTAAGAATCAAAATATGCATAAACAATGTTATTCATACAGACACAGTGACTAGCGTCCCTCTGTGAGGGAAGGAGCAGTAGCCAATAGCTGCTAACAGAAACAAGCTGTTTCTTCATAGCAGAAGGCCAGCATTTAAGTTCTGAAATACATCCAATCTCCACATACAGTATACGCACGCACACAGTGTGTTTATGAAGAATCAAGAAATACCAGACAAGGAATTCCAAAGCTCGGCAACCCTCCTGGCTCATGTGACTGCACACACACACACACACACACACACACACACACACACACACACACACACACACACACACACACACACACACACACACACACACACACACACACACACACACACACACACACACACACACACACACACACACACCAGATTGTGTGCGGTGCGTTTGCTTAAAGGCCATGATAAAAACAGGGGGAAATGCGTAATCTGATATGCATGACTTACAGTATAGCCTCTCTCCTTTCTTTTCCCCTCACACATCACAGGTTGCATCTATTATACTCCCCCTCCCTCCCAAATACCAACCAAAACGTTAGACAGAGATTGACTCAGTATGCATTTAGGGGGGTTTGAGGTCAAATAAAAAACCTCTTAATACATGTCAAATGTGAGCAGACGTGAACATGTGAAATTGCGAAACATTCATGCACATTCTCTTGCTGCTCTAGAGCACCAAAACCAGTCTGCATATCTTCTGACAGGTCTAGAACACTAAAAACCAGTCTGCATGTTCTCTGACAGGTCTACAACACTAAAAACCAGTCTGCATATCTTCTGACAGGTCTAGAACACTAGAAACCAGTCTGCATGTTCTCTGACAGGTCTAGAACACTAAAAACCAGTCTGCATGTTCTCTGACAGGTCTACAACACTAAAAACCAGTCTGCATATCTTCTGACAGGTCTAGAACACTAAAAACCAGTCTGCATGTTCTCTGACAGGTCTACAACACTAAAAACAAGTCTGCATATCTTCTGACAGGTCTAGAACACTAAAAACCAGTCTGCATGTTCTCTGACAGGTCTAGAACACTAAAAACCAGTCTGCATGTTCTCTGACAGGTCTAGAACACTAAAAACCAGTCTGCATGTTCTCTGACAGGTCTAGAACACTAAAAACCAGTCTGCATGTTCTCTGACAGATCTACAACACTAAAAACCAGTCTGCATATCTTCTGACAGGTCTACAACACTAAAAACCAGTCTGCATGTTCTCTGACAGATCTACAACACTAAAAACCAGTCTGCATGTTCTCTGACAGATCTACAACACTAGAAACCAGTCTGCATGTTCTCTGACAGGTCTAGAACACTAAAAACCTGTCTGCATATCTTCTGACAGGTCTAGAACACTAAAAACCAGTCTGCATGTTCTCTGACAGGTCTACAACACTAAAAACCAGTATGCATATCTTCTGACAGGTCTGGAACACTAAAAACCAGTCTGCATGTTCTCTGACAGGTCTACAACACTAAAAACCAGTCTGCATGTTCTCTGACAGGTCTAGAATACTAAAAACCAGTCTGCATGTTCTCTGACAGATCTACAACACTAAAAACCAGTCTGCATATCTTCTGACAGGTCTACAACACTAAAAACCAGTCTGCATGTTCTCTGACAGATCTACAACACTAAAAACCAGTCTGCATGTTCTCTGACAGATCTACAACACTAAAAACCAGTCTGCATGTTCTCTGACAGGTCTAGAACACTAAAAACCAGTCTGCATATCTTCTGACAGGTCTGGAACACTAAAAACCAGTCTGCATGTTCTCTGACAGGTCTACAACACTAAAAACCAGTCTGCATGTTCTCTGACAGATCTACAACACTAAAAACCAGTCTGCATGTTCACTGACAGGTCTACAACACTAAAAACCAGTCTGCATGTTCACTGACAGGTCTAGAACACTAAAAACCAGTCTGCATGTTCTCTGACAGGTCTAGAACACTAAAAACCAGTCTGCATGTTCTCTGACAGATCTACAACACTAAAAACAAGTCTGTATGTTCTATGACAGGTCTCATTGCTCTAGATTCTATACTGAACAAAAATATAAACGCAACATGCAACAATTTCAAAGATTTTACCAAGTTACAGTTCATATAAGGAAATCAGTCAATTTAAATAAATTCATCAGGCCCTAATCTATGGATTTCACATGACTGGGAATACAGATATGCATCTGTTGGTAACAGATACCTTAAAAAAAGGTAGGGGTGTGGATCAGAAAACCAGTGTCTGGTGTCACCACCATTTGCCTCATGCAGTGTGACACATCTCCTTCACATAGAGTTGATCAGGCTGTTGACTGTGGCCTGTGGAATGTTGTCTCACTCCTCTTCAATGGCTGTGCAAAGTTGGTGGATATTTACGAAAACTGGAACACACTGTTGTACACGTCGATCCAGAGCATCCCAAACGTGCTCAATGGGTGACATGTCTGGTGAGTACTCAGGCCATGGAAGAACCTGGGCCATTCCCAGCTTCCAGGAATTGTGTACAGATCCTTGAGACATGGGCAGTGCATTATCATGCCGAAACATGAGGTGATGGCGGCGGATGAATGGAACGACAATGGTCCTCAGGATCTCGTCACGGTATCTCTGTGCATTCAAATTGCCATTGATAAAATGCAATTGTGTTTGTTGTCCGTAGCTTATGCCTGCCCATACCATAACCCCACTGCCACCATGGGACACTTTTCACAATGTTGACATCGATCAGCAAACCGTTCACCCACACAACGCCATACACATGGTCTGCGGTTGCGAGACCAGTTGGATGTACTGCCAAATTCTTTAAAACGATGTTGGAGGCGGCTTTTGGTAGAGAAATGAACATTCAATTCCCTGGCAACAGCTCTGGTGGACAGTCCTGCAGTCAGCATGCCAATTGCAAACTCCATTCTGTAGCATTGTGTTGTGAGACAAAACTGCACATTTTAGAGTGGTCTTTTATTGTCCCCAGCACAAGGTGCACCTGTGTAACGATCATGCTGTTTAATCAGCTTCTTGATATGCCACGCCTGTCAGGTGGATGGATTATCTTGGCAAAGGAGAAATGCTCACTAACTGGGATTTAAACAAATGTGTCCACCAAATTTGAGAGAAACAAGCTTTTTGTGAGTATGGAACATTTCTGGGATCTTTTATTTCAGTTCATGAAACATGGGACCAACACTTTACATGTTGCGTTTATATTGTTGTTCAGTGTAGAAGACCAAAACCAGTCAATGATTTTTCTCTAGAGCAGGGTTCCCCAAAAATCAGTCCTGGGGCCTCCCATGGGTGCACGTTTTGGTTTTTGTTCTAGCACTACACAACTGATTCAAATAATCAAAGCTTAATGATGAGTTGGTTACTTGAATCAGCTGTGTAGTGCTAGGGCAAAAAACAAAACGTGCACCCAGGGAGGGCCCTAGGACCGGGTTTGGGAAACCCTGGTCTAGAACAAAACCGGTCTGCCTTTTCTCTCTTATTCCTCAAACCCAATCTGCAAGGTCTGTGACAAATATATAAACAACAGTACTGCCTGCATATCCATCCATCTAGATCACAACCAGATCAATGTCATTGTAGAGACCTCTTGTCTATAAAACAAGCAAACAAAGGGGTCAGCGTCCCAAATGGCACGAGTCTACCTGGGCCCTGGGCAAAAGAAGTGCAATAAATAAGGAATAGAGTGCCATTTGGGACGCAGCCAGAGTGTGTCTGTCTGTGAGAGCAGATGTTGTGCATGATGAGGATAGAGGGCTCGTAAATCACCATGTCTTACCAGCGGAGAGGGAGGTTCTTGTGTTTCCTATTAACCAAAGCCTTCGCTACTTCCTCATCAATCATAGAACATGCCTGGAATGAAGAACAGAAACACAAAACATATTAGGACCACTCAGTACAAAACATGTAGAAAATATAATGTTTTCTCCATGAGAAGGGTAAAAAAAAATATCCTTCCCAAAATTCCAGAAATCCCGAGTTGGAAAATTCCCGGAATCAGGAGGTTATAAGCAGGAACCCCATAATCCTCCAACCAGGATTTCTGGAAAACTGGGGAGTTTGGGGAAAGTTACCAGAAATGTGCTACACTATACATGAGCAACTAAGCCTGGGTGACAGTCTGGGTCTGTTTCTGCTCTCCTGCAAACATGTTTGGCATGACAATTCAATGGGAGTTGCTGAGAGAGCTGAAACAGACTGGCAACATAGGCTTCTTTACCATCATTCATTGTGGATGGCCGATATGGGTTAGTAGTAACATATGACTCTCCAAAAGACGAACAAGAACAACTACAAAATTATCACTTTTTCTTTTTTTTTAATCAAAAATATGTACAGTTGAAGTCGGAAGTTTACATACACTTAGGTTGGAGTCATTAAAACTCGTTTTTCAACCACTCCACAAATTTCTTGTTAAAAAACTATAGTTTTGGCATGTCGGTTAGGACATCTACTTTGTACATGACAAGTAATTTTTCCAACAATTGTTTACAGAAAGATTATTTCACTTATAATTCACTGTATCACAATTCCAGTTGGTCAGAAGTTTACATACACTAAGTTGACTGTGCCTTTAAAGAGCTTGGAAAATTCCAGAAAATTATGTCATGGCTTTAGAAGCTTCTGATAGGCTAATTGACATCATTTGAGTCAGTTGGAGGTGTACCTGTGGATGGATTTCAAGGCCTACCTTTAAACTCAGTGCTTTGCTTGACACCATGGGAAAATCAAAAGAAATCAGCCAAGACCTCAGAAAAAAAATTATAGAAGAATTATACAAGTCTGGATCATCCTTGGGAGCAATTTCCAAACACCTGAAGGTACCACGTTCATTTGTATAAACAATAGTATGCAAGTATAAATATCATGGGACCACGCAGCCGTCATACCGCTCAGGAAGGAGACGCGTTCTGTCTCCTAGAGATGAACGTACGTTGGTGTGAAAAGTGCAAATCAATCCCAGAACAACAGCAAAAGGACCTTGTGAAGATGCTGGAGGAAACAGGTACAAAGGTATCTATATCCACAGTAAAACGAGTCCTATATCGACATAACCTGAAAGGCCGCTCAGCAAGGAAGAAGCCACTGCTACAAAACCGCCATAAAAAAGCCAGCCTACGGTTTGCAACTGCACATGGGGACAAAGATCGTACTTTTTGGAGAAATGTCCTCTGGTCTGATGAAACAAAAATAGAACTCTTTGGCCATAATGACCATCGTTATGTTTGGAGGGTAAAGGAGGAGGCTTACAAGCCAAAGAACATCCTCCCAACCGTGAAGCACGGGGGTGGCAGCATCATGTTGTGGAGGTGCTTTGCTGCAGGAGGGACTGGTGCACTTCACAAAATAGATGGCATCATGAGGACCTAAAATTATGTGGATATATTGAAGCTACATCTCAAGACATCAGTCAGTAAGTTAAAGCTTGGTCGCAAATGGGTCTTCCAAATGAACAATGACCCTGAGCATACTTCCAAAGTTGTGGCAAAATGGCTTAAGGACAACAAAGTCAAGGTATTGGAGTGGCCATCACAAAGCCCTGACATCAATTCTATAGAAAATGTGTGGGCAGAACTGAAAAAGCGTCTGCGAGCAAGGAGGCCTACAAACCTGATTCAGTTACACCAGCTCTGTCAGGAGGAATGGGCCAAAATTCACCCAACTTATTGTGGGAAGCTTGTGGAAGGCTACCCGAAACATTTTACCAAGTTAAACAATTTAAAGACAATGCTGCCAAATACTAATTGAGTGTATGTAAACTTCTGAACCACTGGGAACGTGATGAAATAAATAAAAGTTGAAATTAATCATTCTCTCTACTATTATTCGGACATTTCACATTCTTAAAATAAAGTTGTGATCCTAACTGACCTAAAACAGGGAATTGTTACTAGGATTAAATGTCAGGAATTGTGAAAAACTGAGTTTAAATGTATTTGGCTAAGGTGTATATAAACTTCCGACTTCAACTATATATATATATATTTTTTTAACTGTGTTAAATGAAAAATGTTACGCGCTGGAGAAGACTCATCTGATCTCATCGAGATGGCTGACTTAAGTACAGTACTTAGAGAGAGACTCCTGGAAACTGGATATGGGTGTAGTTACAGTACAGAGAGGCTTCTGGCCCAAGGCTAGAGCTGGGAAACACAACTCTGGCCCTCCAGTTCCCAAGTCCCACTGGTTTTTGTTTTCAGCCAATCACAGACTGGATCAGCTGCCCGAGACATGGCTAGACAAAAGAAGCCTAAAACCTCTCCCATCCCAAAACCATCATTACTACTGTCCAGTTCCTGACAGCAAAGGAGAAAATATGACTAATAGTCGCCAAATATGAGACAAAAACATGATTGAACGTTTTAACGAAGAACAATTTCTCTTCAACATTCATCAGAATGGAAGTCTTTTAGTTTGAGTTCATAAACATTAGCTACTTCAATATCAACCCTTTGAATTCTCCTAGCTTCTAATTAGAGATGAAATAGAGATGAATATATAGAGATGACTGTGTGTGTGTGTTTAGTAATCATAGCACCAAGACATTAGACTACAAAGAAAGAGAGGGAGTCAGGAAGGGAGGGAGAGAGAGAGAGAGAGGTATGGATGGATGGCGAGAGAGAGAGCAAGATAAAGAGAGAGAGATGGCGAGAGAGCGAGAGAGGAGGGAGGCATGTAGGGAGGATGAGAATGTGAGAAAGAGATAGATGGAGAGAGAGAGAGATATAAAAACAAAACAACAAAAAAACAGCACAAAAAAAAAGCTAAGTGTATATGCAAGTCTTCCATTGTGAATCTCAAGTAGATTCAGCTGTAGCCCAGCGGGCTGTCTGTGTGGTGTCATTGTCTTAGTATTCCACTGGGAACTGCTCAGTCTATTTCACTTTCAGTGTAGAGTGAATGGGAGAGGCACCAGACACAATAGAAAGAGAGGCCATATTAAAGACTTCAATCACGACTTTTACCTTGGTTTGTTTTAAACAATCTATTATGTTTTGAGTGCTTGTATCTTTCTGAAACACCAGCCTTTCAGATGTATGCGATGACTATAGCTGCCTCACCAAATACATGTATACTTCACTAATGCAATCAATCACTCACTGTAACTGAAGAATGTAGGTAGATGATTCATATAAAGAGTGATGACTTAATTTGGCCCAGTGCTGTGGCTCACAAGACCTCTCAAAAAAAGATCTTAAGTCAGCCAGTCCAGTCAGTCAGCTAGTCAATATGCTAGCCAGTCAGTCTGCTAGTCAATATGCTAGCCAGTCAGTCAGCTAGTCAATATGCTAGCCAGTCAGTCAGCTAGTCAATATGCTAGCCAGTCAGTCAGCTAGTCAATATGCTAGCCAGTCAGTCTGCTAGTCAATATGCTAGCCAGTCAGTCAGCTAGTCAATATGCTAGCCAGTCAGTCTGCTAGTCAATATGCTAGCCAGTCCGTCTGTGAGCCAGCAAGACCACAAAGCAGCCCCCTTCCCCAACTCTGACTAACTCCATGTCTCAGCTGCCAAATCTATTGCCTCCCGAGGGCAAGCTGTTGATTTCAACTTTTACCCCTTTTTCTCCCCAATGTTGTGGTATCCAATTGGTTAACCCGGTTGGCTTCCGCTTAACCTGGAAGCCAGCCGCACCAATGTGTTGGAGGAAACAACGTGGACCTGGCGACAGTGACAGCGTACACTGCGCCCGGCCTACCACAGGAGTCGCTAGTGCGCGATGGGACAAGGACATCCCTGCCGGCCAAACCCTCCCCTAACCCAGACGATGCTGGGCCAATTACGCACCGCCCCAAGGGTCTCCCGGTCACGGCCGGCTGCGACAGAGCCTGGACCCGAACCCAGAATCTCTAGTGGCACAGCTAGCACTGCGATGCAGTGCCTTAGACCGCTGTGATACAGCCTGGACTCTAACCAAGATCTCTAGTGGCACAGCTAGCACTGCGATACAGTGTCTTAGACCACTGCGCCACTCGGGAGGCCGACGTGAAACAATGGTGAGCTGTGCAGCGTTCAGTCTTGTTTAACCAGGCTAGGTGTCTGCAGGCCCTAGATGATGTTGTCTCAGTAACCTTGATTCCCTGGGCCCTTCTGCAGAAACAAAACCACAGTATAAGGGTTAGAAGGGAAACAATGCAGCAGAATGACACAACATGGAGCAATGCACAGGCAGATTTGGTTTGGTGTTTACTCACTCTCTCACTCACTCAGAGGGCCAGATCTCTGTTTATGGGTCTGAGCATGTGTGATAGGAGGAGTGCCAAAATGACACCCTATTCCCTACCAGGGCCCAAAGCGCTCCGGTTAAAAGTAGAGCACTATATTCATAGTTGCACGGCGCACCTCCATCACGTCACGCCATTGTTATGAACTTTTTAAAGACGTCTCAGCCATAGTTGCTCTTAAAAGTCAAGTGTTTCTTAATGGGGGCTAATGATTGTTTTGTCTGAATTACACTGTAGTGGCTTGGAAATATGACGACATTGCTAAAGTATGCAAATAATTAGCAAGAAACAACTGTCATCATTCAAATGTACTTTAGACAGATAGCAATGTTTCCTTTAGCTAGGAAAGTCAAAAATACCTGCTAGTGTTAGCTCGCCAAAATCTGGTGCTCTCCATTGTTTTACATCAGATTGCGTCACTCCTACGCGACGCTTGTCCCTGAACCAATTTGCCTTGTAGGACGTGGAACTCATATTCAAATTTGAATATGAGCATCTGTTTCTTATTTACGATATCACTGCGCTCTCATGAAATCTCTATGAAATAGTACAGAATAGCTGGCCAACTTATTATTGCAATGATTTATACTGAACAAAGATATAAACGCAACATGTAAAGTGTTGGTCCCATGTTTCATGACCTGGAATAAAATATCCAATATATTTTCCAAACGCACAAAAAGGTTATTTCTCTCAAATGTTGTGCATAAATTTGTTTACATTCCTGTTAGTGAGCATTTCTCCTATGCCAAGATAATCCATCCACCTGACAGTCGTGGCATATCAAGAAGCTGATTAAACAGCATGATCATTACACATGTGCACCTTGTGCCTGGGACAGCAAAATGCCACTCTAAAATGTGCAGTTTTGTCACACAACACAATGCCACAGATGTCTGAAGTTGAGGGAGCGTGCAATTGGCATGCTGACTGCAGGAATGTCCGCCAGAGCTGCTGCCAGAGAATTGAATGTTCAACTCTCTACCATAAGCCACCTCCAACATTGTTTTAGAGAATTTTGGCAGTACGTCCAACCGGCCTCAAAACTGCAGAGCATGTGTAACCATGCCAGCCCACGTCTGAGACCAGCCACCCGGACAGCTGATGAAACAGGAGGAATTCTGTCTGTAATAAATCCCTTTTGTGGGGAAAATCTCATTCTGATTGGCTTGGCCTGGCTCCCCAGTGGGTGGGCCTATACCCTCCCAGCCCACACATGGCTGCGCCCGTTGCCCAGGGCCTAATTAATTAATTTAAATTGACTGATTTCATTATATGAACTGTAACTCAGTAAAATCGTTTATATTTTTGTTCAGTATACATCACTTAACCTGCTTTTGTTTTATGTCAACAGGGCAGTACAAAATCTGCTTGTTATTTGTCAGCAGGTTGTAAGCCTAGTGTATACAGTGTGTGTGTGTGTGTGTGTGTGTGTGTGTGTGTGTGTGTGTGTGTGTGTGTGTGTGTGTGTGTGTGTGTGTGTGTGTGTGTGTGTGTGTGTGTGTGTGTGTGTGTGTGTGTCAGAGAGAGAGAGCAATTGTGAGAAAATAAAAACAAAACGGTGGCTACCTCCTGCGAAAATAATGTGCAAGCACATCAGTAACGTTGGGTCAACTGAGCACAGCAACTGACTCGGGACGGGGATCGCGACAGAACAGTAGCTTCATGAAAACTCATTATAATGTTAGCTACTACAGTAGCTAAATATCTTTTGTTTGAAGCATTCAGCCTAAGAGAATTTGATTCACCATTGCTTGTGCAGCACTAGGTAATGTAAGTAGCTGGTTGGTTGGCAGCTTCATTTCTTATGAAATGTGACTGGCTCAGGAAGCTAATGTTGGACAAATTTAAGCTAGCTTTCATGCACATTTCAGCTCCCGAGTGGCGCAGCGGTCTAAGGCATTGCATCTCAGTGCAATAGGCATCACTGCAGTCCCTGGTTCGAATCCAAGCTGCCTCACATCCGGCCGTGATTGGGAGTCTCATAGGGCGGCGTACAATTGACCCAGCGCCGTCCAGGTTTGGCCGGGGTAGGCCGTCATTGTAAATAAAAATTTGTTCTTAACTGACTTGCCTAGTTAAATAAAGGTTCAATTAAAAAAAAAAATTCAACATTTTAATTGTCAAACTTCAGAAATACTGCTCATTGAAGCACACAACCTCTTAGCTAGATGTGAAATGGTGCAACTCAGACTTCTTCACCAAAAAACGTTAACATTATTAACAGATATTTTGAATTCAGCTTGCTATAAGGATGAACTGGGTTTCATTAGGCCATGTCACCTGGGTCTTTCCTACAATCCAGTGCCTTTTGGACCTCATAACCTTTGGGGAAAGTGTATATTTTTCATTTGTTTAGTATTTGGTCAGAAAAAGTACATGTTTGACTTTCAGAAAAACATATTGGTCAAGCTCAGGCACTTAGTTCCCTGTTAGGTGCAAAATCCCATACAGTTATTGCTTAATCCTAACAGCCTAAATTAACCATAGTTCTAAAGGTGATTGAGATTAAGCTAGCATAATGGTAAACACTGAAAGAAATTTTTTACTTCTATATGAAATGTATTTTAACATTTAGAAATGTGATACATTTTCCCTATAATTTGGCCTAACAGGGTGGAAATGTATGACTGAGACAAACAAACAAGCATCATGAAACATGGAAAATTAGGTGAAACCGAGTGTTTATATTTATTTAGCATTGTACTATTGTTTCCCCACCCAAAAATATGATGATACTTCCTGAACGTGATGTCATTGTGGAAAGGGACAGTTTTCTTAAAGGAGAATTACTACAAATTAAGAGGGTGGAAAGTGATATCAGGGACACACAGAAAATGTTAAATACTACAATATTAAATACAATAACCATGACAAAAAAAACATTGATGAAAGAGACTAACAACTACTATAAAATGAAGAAAGATTTTAAATATTTAATTATTTTATGGCTTATATTTTCCTTAGAAATTGATTAAAAACTCCCTGGGACATGGCAAAAACGCCTACATCCGCTGAAAAAAAAGCTTTCAAACTGCATACAATTTCAAAATCAAATTTGATTGGTCACATACACGTGTTTAGCAGATGTTATTGCGGGTGTAGCGAAATGCTTGATCCATATATTTGTGTTTTTAAGGTAAAGGACACCTGGCCTTATACACTGCTCAAAAAAATAAAGGGAACACTAAAATAACACATCCTAGATCTGAATGAATGAAATATTCTTATTAAATACTTTTTTCTTTACATAGTTGAATGTGCGGACAACAAAATCACACAAAAATGATCAATGGAAATCAAATTTATCAACCCATGGAGGTCTGGATTTGGAGTCACACTCAAAATTAAAGTGGAAAACCACACTACAGCCTGATCCAACTTTGATGTAATGTCCTTAAAACAAGTCAAAATGAGGCTCAGTAGTGTGTGTGGCCTCCACGTGCCTGTATGACCTCCCTACAACGCCTGGGCATGCTCCTGATGAGGTGGCGGATGGTCTCCTGAGGTATCTCCTCCCAGACCTGGACTAAAGCATCCGCCAACTCCTGGACAGTCTGTGGTGCAACGTGGCGTTGGTGGATGGAGCGAGACATGATGTCCCAGATGTGCTCAATTGGATTCAGGTCTGGGGAACGGGCGGGCCAGTCCATAGCATCAATGCCTTCCTCTTGCAGGAACTGCTGACACACTCCAGCCACATGAGGTCTAGCATTATCTTGCATTAGGAGGAACCCAGGGCCAACCGCACCAGCATATGGTCTCACAAGGGGTCTGAGGATCTCATCTCGGTACCTAATGGCAGTCAGGCTGGCGAGGTAGCCTGGGGGGCTGTGCGGCATTTCTTTGGCCCCCCAAAGAAATGCCACCCCACACCATGACTGACCCACCGCCAAACCGGTCATGCTGGAGGATGTTGCAGGCAGCAGAACGTTCTCCACGGCGTCTCCAGACTCTGTCACATGTGCTCAGTGTGAACCTGCTTTCATCTGTGAAGAGCACAGGGCGCCAGTGGCGAATTTGCCAATCTTGGTGTTCTCTGGCAAATGCCAAACATCCTGCACGGTGTTGGGCTGTAAGCACAACCCCCACCTGTGGACGTCGGGCCCTCATACCACCCTCATGGAGTCTGTTTCTGACTGTTTGAGCAGACACATGCACATTTGTGGCCTGCTGGAGGTCATTTTGCAGGGCTCTGGCAGTGCTCCTCCTGCTCCTCCTTGCACAAAGGCGGAGGTAGCGGTCCTGATGCTGGGTTGTTGCCCTCCTACGGCCTCCTCCACGTCTCCTGATGTACTGGCCTGTCTCCTGATAGCGCCTCCATGCTCTGGACACTACGCTGACAGACACAGCAAACCTTCTTGCCACAGCTCGCATTGATGTGCCATCCTGGATGAGCTGCACTACCTGAGCCACTTGTGTGGGTTGTAGACTCCGTCTCATGCTACCACTAGAGTGAAAGCACCGCCAGCATTCAAAAGTGACCAAAACAACAGCCAGGAAGCATAGGAACTGAGAAGTGGTCTGTGGTTACCACCTGCAGAACCACTCCTTTATTGGGGGTGTCTTGCTAATTGCCTATAATTTCCACCTGTTGTCTATTCCATTTGCACAACAGCATGTGAAATTTATTGTCAATCAGTGTTGCTTCCTAAGTGGACAGTTTGATTTCACAGAAGTGTGATTGACTTGGAGTTACATTGTGTTGTTTAAGTGTTCCCTTTATTTTTTTGAGCAGTGTATTTACACCAAGAGCTGCGACCCAAAAGGAATGAACCACAACTAACCATGTGTGTCAACGTTTCAAACTGTCCTAACAGTTCTACTGACCAGACACCCTGGAGAATCATGGCCAGGGTTACAGCACCGCACACACATCCTTCCTCTACCAGAGACCACAGAGGAAGTGTGTGTGTGTCATCTCAGGTCAGAAGTGCACACACCAAAACCGTTGTGGCTGTTCACAAAAGCGGTTTCCTCTCAGTTTCATCACTTGGGGGGCGGCCATTGTTAGTGTGCGGAAATGCCTGCAGAGAGAATATGAAAATATTGGCAAGTCCTTACAGCTCTTCTGGAGACCTACAGCTGCACCGACCTCACGGTGAACACACAGACACACACACAGGGAAAACATTGACATACACACACACAGATCAAACACACATCCACACAGAGTGAACATACACACGTGTAAAGCGAAAACACACCCACACACGACAATACACACACACACACACACAGCGAAGACACACAGTGAACACACGGGTACAGGGTAAGGTTACGATGAGAGATAACCATGGTAACCTAAAGAACATAAACATTGGCTTCCCATTTCACTGCCACAACACCGTGTCTTCTCACTGCCAACACTGAGTACAACTACAAGACTCAATACTGCCAACACCGACTACAAGACTCAATACTGCCAACACTGACTACAACTACAAGACTCAATACAGACAACAACTACAAGACTTAATACTGCCAACAATGACTACAAGACTCAATACTGCCAAAACTGACTACAACTACAAGACTCATTACTGCCAACACTGACTACAACTACAAGACTCATTACTGCCAACAATGACTACAACTACAAGACGCAATACTGCCAACAAGACCCATTACTGCCAACACTGACTACTTATTACTGCCAACACTGACTACAACTACAAGACTCAATACTGCCAACAAGACTCAATACTGTCAACACTGACAAGACTCAATACTGCCAACAAGACTCATTACTGCCAACACTGACTACTTATTACTGCCAACACTGACTACAACTACAAGACTCAATACTGCCAACAACTACAAGACTCAATACTGCCAACAACTACAATAATCAACTGTCAACACTGACTACAAGACTCATTACTGCCAACACTGACTACAACTACATGACTCAATACTGCCAACAACTACAAGACTCAATACTGCCAACACTGACTACTTATTACTGCCAACACTGACTACAACTACAAGACCCAATACTGCCAACACGGACTACAACTACAAGACTCAATACTGTCAACACTGACTACAACTGCATGACTCAATCCTGCCAACAGCTACAAGACTCAATACTGGCAACACTGACTACAACTACAAGACTCAATACTGCCAACACTGACTACAAGACTCATTACTGCCAACAAGACTCATTACTGCTAACACTGACTACAAGACTCATTACTGCCAACACTGACTACTTATTACTGCCAACACGGACTACAACTACAAGACTCAATACTGGCAACACTGACTACAACTGCATGACTCAATACTGCCAACAGCTACAAGACTCAATACTGGCAACACTGACTACAACTACAAGACTCAATACTGCCAACAACTACAATAATCAATACTGTCAACACTGACAAGACTCAATACTGCAAACAACTACAATAATCAATACTGTCAACACTGACCACAACTACAAGACTCAATACTGCCAACAACTACAATAATCAATACTGTCAACACTGACTACAAGTACAAGACTCAATACTGCCAACAACTACAATAATCAATACTGTCAACACTGACTACAACTACAATACTCAATACTGTCATCACTGTGGCTACAACTACAACAATGAATACTGTCAACACTGATTACAACGGTGAATACTGTCAACACTGTGATTACACCGGTGAATACTGTCAACACTGATTACAACGATGAATAATGTCAACACTGATTACAACGATGAATAATGTCAACACTGATTACAACGATGAATAATGTCAACACTGATTACAACGATGAATAATGTCAACACTGTGATTACAACGATTAATACTGTCAACACTGTGATTACAACGATTAATACTGTCAACACTGTGATTACACCGGTGAATACTGTCAACACTGATTACAACGATGAATAATGTCAACACTGTGATTACAACGATGAATAATGTCAACACTGATTACAACGATGAATAATGTCAACACTGTGATTACAACGATGAATAATGTCAACACTGATTACAACGATGAATAATGTCAACACTGTGATTACAACGATTAATACTGTCAACACTGTGATTACAACAATTAACACTGTCAACACTGTGATTACAACGATGAATACGGTCCCGTGTGGCTCAGTTGGTAGAGCATGGCGCTTGCAACGCCAGGGTTGTGGGTTCATTCCCCACGGGGGGACCAGGATGAATATGTATGAACTTTCCAATTTGTAAGTCGCTCTGGATAAGAGCGTCTGCTAAATGACTTAAATGTAATGTAAATGTAAATGAATACTGTCAGCACTGATTATAACGATGAATACTGTCAACACTGATTACAACGATGGCACTGTCAACACTGTGATTACACCGATGAACACTGTCAACACTGTGATTACAACGGTGAACACTGTCAACACTGTGATTACCACGATGAACACTGTCAACCCTGTGATTACAACGATGAACACTGTCAACACTGTGATTACAACGATGAACACTGTCAACCCTGTGATTACAATGATGAATACTGTCAACACTGTGATTACAACGGTGAACACTGTCAACACTGTGATTACAACGATGAATACTGTCAGCACTGATTACAACGATGAATACTGTCAACACTGATTACAACGATGGCACTGTCAACACTGTGATTACACCGGTGAACACTGTCAACACTGTGATTACAACAATGAACACTGTCAACCCTGTGATTACAATGATGAATAGTGTCAACACTGTGATTACAATGATTAACATTGTCAACACTGATTATAACGATGAATACTGTCAACACTGAAAGCAACGATGAACACTGTCAACACTGCGATTACAACGATGAACACTGTCAACACTGATTACAACAATGAACACTGTCAACACTGATTACAACAATGAACACTGTCAACACTGATTACAACAATGAAGACTGTCAACACTGTGATTACAACGATGAGCACTGTGATTACAACGATGAACACTGTCAACACTGTGATTACAACGATGAACACTGTCAACCCTGTGATTACAATGATGAACACTGTCAACACTGTGATTACAACGATGAACACTGTCAACACTGATTACAACAATGAACACTGTCAACACTGTGATTACAACAATGAACACTGTCAACACTGTGATTACAATGATGAATACTGTGAACACTGTGATTACAACGATGAACACTGTCAACACTGTGATTACAACGATGAATACTGTCAACACTGTGATTACAACGATGAATACTGTCAGTATTAACACGCTCTGCCTCCTACTGTGGATAACTCTTCACTTTCATTTAATACTAGCATTTACAAACAATGAATGTAGTGTAAATGCTTGTAATAACAGGTCTCTCTTGTAAAAGAGATTGAGATACAATGAGAATAATCTATTTATAAAAAGGTTGAATAAAAAAGTTAAATAAATCTAAATGATCTGGTGCAGTGCCTTCAGTACGTGGCAAAGTAAACTGTGACTTCAGAAATAAGTATTTTCTGTCTCTGTGTATCTCACTCACACCTGACCTCAGGTCTAGTGAAGTGTACTTATCAACTGACAGAAGGAAAAAGACAGTCCAAGGAAAGTATTTATCCAAAGTGTGAAATGGGAAGCAAAGCCAAGGACCAGTTGGAAATGTTGAACTTTCACCCCCTTTTCATGATATCAAATTGGTAGTTCCAGTCTTGTCCCATCGCTGCAACTCCCCTACGGACTCGGGAGAGGTGACGAAGGTCGAGAGCCGTGCATCCTCCGAAACACGACCCTGCCAAGCCGCACTGCTCCTTCACACACTGCTCACTTAACCCGGAAGCCAGCCGCACCAATGTGTCAGAGGAAACACCGTACACCTGGCGACCGTGTCAGCGTGCATGCGCCAGGCCTGCCACAGGAGTCGCTAGAGCGCGATGGGACAAGGACATCCCTTTCGGGCAAACCCTAACGACGCTGGGCCAATTGTGCGCCGCGTCATGTGTCTCCCGGTCGCGGCTGGCTGCGACACAGACCGGTATGGAGCCCGGATCTGTAGTGACACCGCTAGCGCTGCGATGCAGTGCCTTGGACCGTGTTTCTATAGTGTTGAGAAGAGTCACAACCAACAGTGAATGCCAAGCCATGAGAATCTATTCACATTTGATAGAGTGCAGCAGGTTTCTCTCTCCCTCTCACACACACACTCCCTCTCCCTCACACACACACACTCCCTCACACACACACACACTCCCTCACACACACACACTCTCCCTCACACACACACTCTCTCTCATGCTCTCTCCTTCTCTCTCGATCCCTCCCGGTCACCATCACTTCACCACATTTCAAACATGTCATCGGATCTGTAAACTAGAGCCGAAAGAGGTGATGGCAGCTTCACGACGGCTGACACTCCTCAACCGAGAGAGAGACAGTAACTGACAGACAGATCTGCCTGACAGACAGATAAACAACACTACAAAGTTGCTTTATTGGTCAATTTTTACAGATATTGTATATTTTTGGCCCTCACCTGACACACCCATCACAGGCTGGGAGCAGCACGTGAGCTGTAGCAGAGCAGCTGCAGCACTTAGAGGTAAAGTGCCTTGCTCACAGGCACAATGGCAGTAGGTAGTATACAGGAGTTCAAACCGGCAACCCTCTCTAACCTCGAGGCTACCGCTGCCTCCCTACCGCATGGATGCAGACATACAGAGACAGATATAACCCAGAACACGCGCGCAGCTGTTAATATGGCACCCCTCTATGCTTCTCTAGACCTCTCTCTGCTGTTTGTTTACACTCTGGTTCACTCTTACACCACTAGGTCTTCAATCTTGTTCTCTATCTTGGACTCTATCTCCCTCTGTTTCAATCCCTCTCTTTCCCTCCCTCCCTAAGACGCATACACACACACACTCCTCACATTAAGCCCACTTGTGCTCTGCCTCTTGGCACGGAGAGGAGTGGGTGAGGGTCATATTTCAGGGGGCCAACTGCTGGACACAGAGTTAGCCTATGGCTGTTCTCTCTGTCCTTATACACTGGAACACACACACACACACACACACACCACACCACACACACACACACACACTACATCCAGAGCAAGAGCCAGCCACAGCCGTTCTCAATTAGGTGGGTCAGAGAGTGGGGAATAACTAACTCTCTGGTATCTGTGTGTGTGGTGTGGTGAAGTTTGCGTGTGCGTAAATCTATGCTCTGTCGAGAGGCTGTCAATGCGCTGTGACCCTGGTATATAAGCATGCATGGATCTGACTACACTTAAAGTAAAGTTGTGGTCTGCATTGAGACACACACATGATGTGTATAATGTGTTGGATAGGAACTTGCTTTGCACTAGTGATGAAATAATGTAATTAAACTCGGCTGTGTCCCCCACTGCTTTTATATAACTGACAATGCCACTTACTCCTCTCTCACACGCACGCACACAGTTACATGTAGTTTAACTATACTGAACAAAAATATAAAACACAACATGCAACAATTTCAAAGATTTTACTGAGTTACAGTTCATATAAGGAAATCAGTCAATTGAAATTAATTCATTAGGCCCTAATCGATGGATTTCACATGACTGGGAATACAGATATGCATCTGTTGGTCACAGATACCTTCAAAGAAAAGGTAGGGGTGTGGATTTGAAAACCAGTCAGTGTCTGGTGTGACCACCATTTGTCTCATGCAGCGCGACACATCTCCTTCACATAGAGTTGATCATAGAGTTGGAGGCCATGGAAGATCTGGGACATTTTCAGCTTCCAAGAATTGCGAACAGATCCTTGCAACAGGGGGTTGTGCATTATTATGCTAAAACATGAGGTGATGGCATCGGATGAATGGCACTACAATGGGCCTCAGAACCTCGTCATGATATGTCTGTGCATTCAAATTGCCATCTATAAAATGCAATTGTGTTCAATGTCCATAGCTTACGCCTGCCAATACCATAACCCCACCGCCACCATGGGGCACTCTGTTTACAACGTTGACATCAGCAAACTGCTCGCCCACACAACGCCATCTGCCCGGTACAGTTGAAACCAGGATTCATCCATGAAGAGCACACTTCTCCAGCATACCAATAGCCATCGAAGGTGAGCATTTGCCCACTGAAGTCGGTTACGACGTCAAACTGCAGTCAGGTCAAGACCCTGGTGAGGACAACAAGCACACAGATCATCTTCCCTGATAAGGTCTCTGACAGTTTGTGCAAAATTCTTCGGTTGTACAAAGCCACAGTGTCATCAGCTGTCCAGGTGGTTGGTCTCTGACGATGCCACAGGTGAAGAAGCCGGATGTGGAGGTCCTGGGCTGACGTGGTTACACGTGTTCTGTGGCTATAAGGCCGATTGGACGGACTGCCAAATTTTCTAAAACAACGGAGGCGGCACATGGTTTCGAAATGAACATTAAATTCTCTGGCAACCGCTCTGGTGGACATTCATGCAGTCAGCATGCCAATTGCATATTCCCTCAAACCTTGAGACATTTGTGGCATTGTGTTGTGTAACAAAACTGAACCTTTTAGAGTGGCCTTTTATTGTCCCCAGCACAAGGTGCACCTGTGTAATGATCATGCTGTTTAATACGCTTCTTGATATGCCACACCTGTCAGGTGGATGGATTGTCTTGCCAAAGAAAAATGCTCACTAACAGGGATGTAAACAAAATTTGAGAGAAATAAGTGTTGTATGGAACATTTCTGGGATGTTTTATTTCAGCTCATGCTGCACTTATATTTTTGATCAGTGTCAATTTTGCAGTAGCTTGGTGGTAGTTGAACTAAATTCAAATCTTGGTAGTGTTTTCAGTAGTTAATTACCTTTTTGCCATGAAGTGGTCTAGCTAACTACTACCTTTTTTGCAAAAGGGGGGGGAAAATAGGGGTGAAGTAGACTGTAATTAATTTTCTTTTTTGGCATCAGCCCTGCCTAATTCTAACTTGAAACGTTGTTTTTGTGTTAAATAGGCTAAATCACACATTTTGTTAACATTTGACCCCAGAGTGTTCTGTTCTTGCAATTCGTAGTCTGTGACATTTAAGATTTAGATAGGATCATTTTTCACGAAGTTGTTCAAATAACTTTAGTTAAGTAAACTATCTTTATTTTAAGGGTAGCTTTAGTGTAGCTTAACTTCCTCCAGTGTGAAGTCATTGTAGGGCCCAAAAAATCTGTTAAGTTTTTTCCCCAAATTCCGTTTTCTCCAATTTGTCTTTCCAGGTTTCTTTTTCAGGTTTTCCCTCTTAAAAGCTCACTTTTTTTTTTAAATAGAAAAACAACTCAATTGGACGTTCTAAATCCACAACAATGGTTAAATCAGGATTGTCTTAAGCGAGATCAGGGGAGGGCCTCCTAAGTGGCGCAGTGGTCTAAGGCACTGCATCTCAGTCCAGGCCTTGTCCAAGTCCAGGCTCTGTCGCAGCTGGCCGCCACCGGGAGACCCATGGGGCAGCTCACAATTGGCCCAGTGGGTTCGGGGAGGGTTTGGCCCGCAGGGATGTTCTTGCCCAATCGCGCTCTAGCGACTCCTGTGGCGGGCCGGGCACAATGCACGGTGACACGGTCGCCAGGTGTACAGTGTTTCCTCTGACACATTGGTGCGGCTGGCTTCCGGGTTAAGCATGCATTGTGTGAAGAAGCAGTGTGGCTTGCCTGAGTTGTGTTTTGGTGGACGCACGGCTCTCGACCTTCGCCTAACCCGATTCCGTACGGGAGATGCAGCGATGAGACAAGACTGTAACTACCAATTGGATACCACGAAATTGGGGGGTAACATTTTTAAAAAGATCAGGGGAACATTTTCCAGTTTACTCCATATTGGCTTAAATGTTTTTTTTTTTTTTGCGTCCCTCAGGAAAATCAGCTGTTAATGTCAAATAAATACTAACGACT
Organism: Salvelinus alpinus; assembly: GCF_045679555.1. Classification (NCBI taxonomy): domain Eukaryota; kingdom Metazoa; phylum Chordata; class Actinopteri; order Salmoniformes; family Salmonidae; genus Salvelinus; species Salvelinus alpinus. Next base: position 26,809,596 of record NC_092117.1, read on the forward strand.
GCATTATTTTTGATGCCATTTGTCATTATTGTTCACCTTTACGCAACTTTTATTGCTGTGTTATGCTGTATTACAATGTTGCATAATCACCTTCCGATGTACAAAAACATATGTTTAAAGTGAGAATATGCATTGGTCTGAAGCTGAAAAAGGAAGGAAATTCACATGAGCACCACAATGCCTATTTCACCCATGCACACTTAAACAGCTTAGCTAACCCCGGCATTCTGCAGCGATACGCCATCCCATCTGGTTTGAGCTTAGTGGGACTATCATTTGTTTTTCAACAGGACAATGACCCAACACACCTCCAGACTGTGTAAGGGCTATATGACCAAGAAGGAGAGTAATGGAGTGCTGCATCAGAAGACCTGGCCTACACAATCACCCGACCTTAACGCAATTGAGATGGTTTGGGATGAATTGGACTGCAGATTGAAGGAAAAGCAGCCAACAAGTGCTCAGCATATGTGGGAACTCCTTCAAGACTGTTGGAAAAGCATTCCAGGTGAAGCTGGTTGAGAGAATTCCAAGTGTGCAAAGCTGTCATCAAGGCAAAGGGTGGCTACTTTGAAGAATCTCAAATATAAAATATATTTTGATTTGTTTAACACTTGTTTGGTTACTACATGTGTTATTTCATTGTTTTGATGACTACAATGTATACAATTGTAAAAATATAGAAAAACCCTGGAATGAGTCGGTGTCCAAACTTTTAACTTTGTATATTAGGGATGCACAATATATTGGGGAACATATCGGAATCAGACGATATTAGCTAAAAAATGGCAACATCGGGATCAGCACGATGTCTAGTTTAACGCCGATGTGAAAAACCAATGTCAAAGATGACATGCATACCTATATAAACGTAGGTAGATGACGTAATGACGCCACGTAAAATCTTGCGCAACAAGTGCAACACAGCATTCCTAACCTAGCCCACAATGTCTGCTGTGTGGATCGAGCAGTCAACAAGTCGAGCAGTCATTTGAAAGAGTAAGAAAATTTCAGCGAGACAACTCAAAGGCGAAATCCATTAAAGCCAAGATAATGGTATTCATTGCCCTTGAAAATCAACCGTTCTCTGTCGTGGGTGATGTTGGCTTTCACGACTAGTCGAGCACCGGTAAACACTAACGCTACCAAGTGCGCTACTGTTCAGATGTTGCCCTACCGGAGTTAAACAGTAATAGCGTCACTGCTATTCGCTTCACGACATATTATGGAACGCCTTTTGGGTCTTTGCGTGTCAAAAAAGATACGTCAAATAACACTATTTGACAATAACACTATTTGACTATTTGACGATAAGCTTTTAATAAGACCGCCAAATAACACAGTTCTATTAAAGAATGTTGTGTGTTCTGAATTTGCACGTGCAAGCCAAGCACCACCACTACTATCAGTAGCACTGTCAAAGCTGTACAAAAAAGTCTGTAAAAAAGCAAACACCGGCCACAAACGATGTGTTTACAATAATGCGTTGGTAATAGATCATTATTTGTTCAACCACAACTTCTGGGGTAGCGAGCTAGCTTCAGCTTGGTACCTAGATAGCACCAATACAACCAGCTGAAAACAATGACCAGTATAAACTGCAGTCATTTTCACTATTCTAAGCAATGATTTAGGAATCATTGTGAGTAAGTATTAGCTAGGTAGCCACTTGTTTGTTCTCCTAGTGAAATTGAACTTCAGTTCATGAAAATAAATAGCTAGCCAGCTACTTAACACTGTTGCCCAAAGTTAACGTTATAAGCAGGCAGCTAGCTTCATCTGGCTAGTGATGCTCGACCTGACCGGGTTATGTGCTGTGAAGCTAGCCAAAGTAAGGATTAGGAACAATAGAGGATTTTGCGGTTTGCCTTCAAAATAAAAGTACCTCTTTGAAAGTGATGCAGAAGGTTACAATTGGTGGAATCATGCCATATTTAGACTAGATCATGTTAAACAAGGTTGGAATGTGAAGCAATGAAATGGGGTATCAGTCTACTCGGTGACACCTACAGAACACAACTTGTGAAGAGTTTACGCAAATATTAGCGTTGTAGCTCTTATCGCGGGACTGTGACTGTGTGAAATCACCTCCACAGTCAGCCTATTGTGTGTATTGACATTCATATTGCACTGTACAGCCTTACCTAAGGATTGGGGGAAAATGAAATGCGTTAACAGTCTACTCAATACCCAAAATATTTTTTCCCAACATCCTCCTCAGAGTTATCAGACTCCAAAACATCCACACAGCATTGTTTTTCCTCTGGAATAGTTTCCAATACACATAGGTTGACAATAAATGTGGCTCAATTCACAGTTATTTCAGAGTCCCACAATAAGAGCTACGATGCTAATGGTCTCTGGGTGGCATTGACATGATACCCCATGTCATTGATCCACAATCCATAGGTAAGGCTGTACAGTGAAATAAGTATGCCCCCAATGCAATTCTAAAGTATAATACATCCAGTGGGATTTCAACAGATTTGTCAAATTAACAAATTGTCTTCCGTTGATTTTATATTACAACATTACAACCTCGTTTAGCATGATCTATTCAATTATGGTACAATTCTACGATTTGTATTAATTTGCGTCACTGTCAATGACATACTTTTATTTTTAAGGCTAACCGCAAAGTCCACTATTGTGGATAATACTTATTGTGGCTAGCTTCACATAGATGGGTCCGACCACCATTAATGAAATAAGAACTGTCTTATAAATTAGGGTTATTTTAGATGAAACCTAGCTATATAATTAGCTAGCTAACTATAGCTATTTAAACAGATGTCGTTTGGCTATGTTTTTGGGTAAGACCATTGTTTGCATCCATGAGCTAGCTAGCTTTTTTATGACCAGAACTGTAGGTGCGCGAGACAACTATACCAGCATTATAGCATACGTATCGATGAATCGTTGTGACATATGAAATACGAGTGATAGTGTGGTCAATGTGTAATAACTACATAAAACATGTATGAACACGTTAAATTATTATGAGACGTGCAGTCATATTCAGTTCCTGATTTGTCAACAAGCTTATTTGACGTGTATCTTTTTTGACATGCAAAGACCCAAACGGAGTTCCATAGAAATCCTGGTTGAGAATGAAACGACTGAACAAATGAACAACGAAACAGAACAGGAAGTAAGTGAAAGAAATAGGTTTTAAATATGTTTTACTGGTAATGGGGACATATGTAAATGCCAACAAAATAACTTTTTTGTCAGTGTGGTGTGTGTGTGTAACCTTTATTAATTAGGCAAGTCAGTTAAGAACAAATACTTATTTACAATGATGGCCTACCCCGGCCAAACCCGGACGACGCTGGGCCAATTGTGCGCCGCCCTATGAGACTCTCAATCACGGCCAGATGTGAAATGGCCTAGATTCAAACCAGGGACTGTAGTGACGCCTCTTGCACTGAGATACAGCGCCTTAGACCGCTGCGTCATTACCAAAAAAAAATTATATTGGTATCGTGTTTTTTTGGCAAGGAAATTATTGATATCGGCAAAAAATGTCATATCGGTGCATCACTAATATACAGTTGAAGTTGAAAGTTTCCATGCACTTAGGTTGGAGTCATTAAACGTCATTTTTCAACCACTCCACAAATGTCTTGTTTACAAACTATAGATTTGGCAAGTCGGTTAGGACATCTACTTTGTGCATGACACAAGCCATTTTTCCAACAATTGTTTACAGACAGATTATTTCACTTATAATTCACTGTATCACAATTCCAGTGGGTCAGAAGTTTACATACACTAAGTTGACTGTGCCTTTAAACAGCTTGAAAAATTCCAGAAAATTATGTCATGGCTTTTAGAAGCTTCTGATAGGCTAATTGACATCATTTGAGTCAATTGGAGGTGTACCTGTGAATATATTTCAAGGCCTACCTTCAAACTCAGTGCCTCTTTGCTTAACATCGTGGGAAAATCAAAAGAAATCAGCCAAGACCTCAGAAAAAAAATTGTAGACCTCCACAAGTCTGGATCATCCTTGGGAGCAATTTCCAAATGCCTGAAGGTACCACGTTCATCTGTATAAACAATAGTATGCAAGTATAAACACCATGGGACCACGCAGCCGTCATACTGCTCAGGAAGGAGACGCGTTCTGTCTCCTAGAGATGAACGTACTTTGGTGCGAAGAGTGCAAATCAATCCCAGAACAGCAGCAAAGTACCTTGTGAAGATGCTGGAGGAAACAGGTACAAAAGTATCTATATCCACAGTAAAACGAGTCCTATATCGACATAACCTGAAAGGCCGCTCAGCAAGGAAGAAGCCACTGCTCCAAAACCGCAATAAAAAAAAAACATGTGTTTGGAGAAATGTCCTCTGGTCTGATGAAACAAAAATAGAACTGTTTGGCCATAATGACCATCGTTATGTTTGGAGGGAAAAGGGGGAGGCTTGCAAGTCGAAGAACACCATCCCAACCGTGAAGCACGGGGGTGGCAGCATCATGTTGTGGGGGTGTTTTGCTGCAGGAGGGACTGGTGCACTTCACAAAATAGATGGCATAATGGGGAACAAAAATTATGTGGATATATTGAAGCAACATCTCAAGACATCAGTCAGAAACTTAAAGCTTGGTCGCAAATGGGTCTTCCAAATGGACAATGACCCCAAGCAAACTTACCAAAGTTGTGGCAAAATGGCTTAAGGACAACAAAGTCAAGGTATTGGAGTGACCATCACAAAGCCCTGACCTCAATCCTGTAGACAATTTGTGGGCAGAACTGAAAAGGCGTGTGCGAGCAAGGAGGCCTACAAACCTGACTCAGTTACACCAGCTCTGTCAGGAGGAATGGGCCAAAATTCACCCAACATTGTGGGAAGCTTGTGGAAGGCTGCCCAAAGCGTTTGACCCAAGTTAAACAATTTAAAGGCAATGCTACCAAATACTAATTGAGTGTATGTAAACTTCTGACCCACTGGGAATTCTGACCCACTGGGAACACAGCTGAAAACTGTTGTGCTGATTAAAGAAGCAATACAACTGGCCTTTAGACTAGTTGAGTATCTGGGGCGTCAGCATTTCTGGGTTAGATTACAGAATAGAAAGAGTGGAAGGCCCAAGTGCACAACTGAGCAAGAGGACAAATACATTACAGTGTCTAGTTTGAGAAACAGATGCCTCACAAGTCCTCAACTGGCAGCTTCATTAAATAGTACCCGCAAAACACCAGTCTCAACGTCAACAGTGAAGAGGCGACTCCGGGATGCTGGCCTTCTAGGCAGAGTTTCTCTGTCCAGTGTCTGTGTACTTTTTCCCATCTTAATCTTTTCTTTTTATTGGCCAGTCTGAGATATGGCTTTTTCTTTGCAACTCTGCCTAGAAGGCCAGCATCCCGGAGTCGCCTCTTCACTGTTGACGTTGAGACTGGTGTTTTGTGGGTACTATTTAATGAAGCTGCCAGTTGAGGACTTTTTCCAAAGGGCTCAGAGTTGAAGCAAAAACAAAAAAAGCCCAGGACTAATGACCCCACTGATCGGGAGAGGATAAGAGCAGTCGTCTGCCTACCTGTGTGAACTCTGACCTGGGCTGGGAGTGATGTCACAAGCCCCCCTCACCCCCACCCATCCCATGTATATCCTTCAGGATCCTTCCTCACTGGTCTTCACTGGACCTGAGAGAGATAGGGAGAGAAGAGAAAGATGTTACATTTCTGCAAAGAAATACATCGTTAGACAGATTTGTTCCACTGTGAAGGCAAAATGCGTGTGTGAAACAGGGTCTCATGTGTACTTCAAGACAGATGTTAGCCCACTGAGCTAAAGCCTCAGGTATTAGCTCTGGGCGCTTACACAAGTCTTCAAGTTTACTCATCACATGAGTATAGTCCAAAGAACCGCTTCTATTATAAGTGTATTCTGCAGAAATATGCTAAGATGAGAGAGAGGGAGGGAAAGAGAGAGAGCGAGAATGGTATTTGTGCATATTGGAAACTGATGGAGAGCAATTAGTAAGGAAGGCAAAAGAGGATAAATGGACGAGAACATTTTGTATGTATCAGCTGTAATTGAGATTCACTGGTAAATCTGGATGGAAGACACACCGCTAGGAGAATATTACTACCACTTGGAAAGCACACTGCTACAGTATACAATGCCTTCGGAAAGTATTCAGACCCCTAGACTTTTAACACGCTTTGTTACGTTAAAGCCTTGTTCTAAATAAACATCCTCAGCCATCTACACATAATACCCCATAATTACAAAGCGAAAACAGGTTTTTAGAAATGTTTGCAAATGGATAAAAAAAAATAAAAAATACCTTATTTACATAAGTATTCAGACCAATTGCTATGAGACTCGTAATTGAGCTCAGGTGCATCCGGTGTCCATTGATCATCCTTGAGATGTTTCTACAACTTGATTGTGGTAAATGGGGACATTTACCTGTGGTAAATGAAATTGATTGGACATGATCTGGAAAGGCACAGACCTGTCTATATAAGGTCCCACAGTTGACAGTGCATGTCAGAGCAAAAACCGAGCCATGAGGTCGAAGGAAATGTCCTTAGAGCTCCGAGACAGGATTGTGTCGAGGCACAGATCTGGGAAGGGTACCAAAACATTTCTGCAGCATTGAACGTCCAAGAACACAGTGGCCTCCATCATTCTTAAATGGAAGAAGTTTGGAATCATCAAGACTTCCTGGAGCTGGCCGCCCAGCCAAACTGAGCAACCGGGGGAGAAGGGCCTTGGTCAGAGAGGTGACCAAGAACCGGATGGCTCTAGAGTCACATTCCAACAGGACAATGACCCAAAGCACACAGCCAAGAGGACGCAGGAGTGGCTTCAGGACAAGTCTCTTGATGTCCTTGAGTGGCCCAGCCAGAGCCCGGACTTGAACCCGATCAAACATCTCTGGAGAGACAGGAAAAAAGCTGTGCAGCAACGCTGCCCATCCAACCTGACAGAACTTGAGAGGGTCTGCAGAGAATAATGGCAGAAACTCCCCGAATATGTATAAAAACCTGTTTTTGCTTTGTCATTATGGGGTATTGTGTATAGATTGATGAGGTGGAAAAAACTATTGAATACGTTTTAGAATAAGGCTGTAACATAACAAAATGTGGAAAAAGTCAAGCGGTCTGAATACTTTCCGAAGGCACTGTATATAAAGATTTAGAGAAAACACTGCCAAAATGTAAATAATCCCGAGATGGCTTATATTTAAACCACACCAATAGTAAGAAGTTACCCTCAAAGCACAAGAACATTAAAAATAGATATTACGGTTGAAAAGACATTGAAAATATGTATTTAGGTTGAAATGACATTGAAATGAAATTGAAAATACATATTTCAAAACATTTTGCTCACTGGGTAACTTCAGTCTTTTGCAAATGTCCCTCTTTCCTCCCTGTTCTTTTCATCCAAGGAGTGAAAAATTCCTCAAAGAAAATAATCACATTAAACGCGAGTCAAGTTTGTACTGTACATGTGACTTTCAGCAGTGTAACTCTAAGCTGTGCGTGTGTGTGGCTGAAAATGTCACAGTTCTTCCATGGCCTGCATACTCACCAGACATGTTCCCCACTGAGCATGTTTGGGATGCCCTGGTTCGACTTTTAAGACAGCGCTTTCCAGTTCCTGACAATACCCATCAACTTCACACAGCTATTGAAGAGTAAGACAACATTTCACAGGCCACAATCAACAGCCTGATCAACTCTATGTGAAGGAGATGTGTTGCGCTGCATGAATCAAATGGTGGTCACGCCCGATATTGACTGGTTTTCTGATCCACGCTGCTACTTTAAGGTATCTGTGACCAACAGATGCATATCTGTATTCTCAGTCATGTGAAATCCATAGATTAGGGCCTGATGAATTTATTTAAATTGACTGATTTACATATATGAACTGTAACTCAGTAAAATCTTTGAAACTGTTGCATGTTGCATTTATATTTATGTTCGGTATATATCTACTAGTAACTCATCCACCTCTATAACCATGTAAAATGTTAATTGTTACATATGTAAACCAATGTTCTGAGTCTTTACAGTGATCCTGTAGGCTGTGATGACAAAGCCAAAGCTTGTCTGTTCAAAGCTCTTAAAACCATAACCTTTTACCTTAGGCCTACTGTTCGGAATCCTGGACTGAAGAGGCTTCTACTAACTCCTCTTAATACACACAAGCCACAAGCACGCACAAGCATGCACACATACACACGCGCACACACACACACACCTCCTTATCATCAGAGTTCTCTGCGGAGCCAGCAGGGCTATAAAGCCGAACAGCTCATCTCCTTAAAACAAGCAGGGTTGTCCCTGGGCGCCTGAACACCACTCATCAACTGTTACACCAGAGAGAGAAAGGAGAGAGAGAAAGAAGGGAGAGAAAGAAGGGAGAGAAAGAAGGGAGGGAGAGAATGAAAATCAATGGTCCCCTCCAACACCAGTGCAAACAACAGTAAGAGAGAAGACAGGCAAATAATTCTGCCCTTCATCCCTTCCAATACCCCAGACAAAGGTAGAGAGACAGATAGCTAAGGCTCAGAGAAGTAATCATCTCTATGCAAATAGAAAACTGAGTGACAATTTAAACCAAGATAGCGCGTGCGTGTGTGTGTGTTTGATGCGGTATAGCGAGGCCTCCCTCTGAAATCAATTCACAGCAAGGGAGAGAGAAAGAAACCATTTTCCTGTGGTGGAGATAAAACACTTTACTAGGAGCCGTCTGATAGTGTGATGCTTATCTGGAGGAAATTAGCAACAGGAATACCATTACCCACAACAAACAACTCAAGTGTTGAACCTTTGACTCTCCCTCTCTGTTTATTTCTCTCTCCCTGTTTATTTCACACACTCCCTCGCTTTCTCGTTCCCTCGCTCCCTTGTTCCCTCTTTCATTCCCTCGCACCCTCGCTCTCTCTCTCGTTCGTTCCCTCCCTCCCTCCCTCGCTCATTCCCTTGCACCCTCGCTCGCACCCTCGCTCTCTCGTTCCGTCCCTCGCTCGCACCCTCGCTCTCGTTCCGTCCCTCGCACGCACCCTCGCTCTCGTTCTGTCCCTCGCACGCACCCTCGCAATCTCTGTCTGTCCCTCGCTCCCTCGCACGTTCCTCTAGCTCGCTCCCTCGCTCGCTCGTTCCCCTAGCTCGCTCGCTCGTTCCCCTAGCTCGCTCCCTCGCTCGTTCCCCTAGCTCGCTCCCTCGTTCACTCCCTCACGCCCTCCCTCCCTACCTCTCGTTCTTGTTCCCTCGCACGCTCTCGTTCGCGCTCGCTCCCTCTCGCGCTCGTTCCCTTGCTCGTTCGCTCGCGCTCGTTCCCTCGCTCCCTCTCGTTCCCTTGCTCGCTCGCTCGCTCTCGTTCCCTTGCTCGCTCGCTCGCTCTCGTTCCCTTGCTCGCTCGCTCTCGTTCCCTTGCTCGCTCGCTCTCGTTCCCTTGCTCGCTCGCTCTCGTTCCCTTGCTCGCTCGCTCTCGTTCCCTTGCTCGCTCGCTCTCGTTCCCTCGCGTTCCTTCCCTCTCGTTCCCCCTCCTTCCCTCATGTTCCCCCTCATTCTCGTTCCCGCGTTCCCTCGCGTTCCCTCTCTCGCGCTCCCTCCCTCTCTCGCGCTCCCTCCCTCTCTCTCTCGCGCTCCCTCCCTCTCTCTCTCGCGCTCCCTCCCTCTCGCGCTCCCTCCCTCTCGCTCGCGCATCGTTCCCTCGCTCGCTCGCTCCCTCCCTCTCGCTCGCGCATCGTTCCCTCCCTCTCGCTCGCGCATCGTTCCCTCGCTCGCGCATCGTTCCCTCGCTCGCGCATCGTTCCCTCGCTCGCTCGCTCCCTCTCGTTCGTTCGCTCGCTCGCTCCCGTTCGCTCGCTCGCTCCCGTTCGCTCGCTCGCTCCCGTTCGCTCGCTCGCTCCCGTTCGCTCGCTCGCTCCCTCGCTCCCTCTCGTTGCCTCGCTCGCTCGCTCCCTCGCTCCCTCTCGTTGCCTCGCTCGCTCGCTCCCTCGCTCCCTCTCGTTGCCTCGCTCGCTCCCTCGTTGCCTCGCTCGCTCCCTCGTTGCCTCGCTCGCTCCCTCGCTCCCTCTCGTTGCCTCGCTCGCTCCCTCGTTGCCTCGCTCGCTCCCTCGCTCCCTCTCGTTGCCTCGCTCGCTCCCTCTCGTTGCCTCGCTCGCTCCCTCGCTCCCTCTCGTTGCCTCGCTCGCTCGCTCTCGTTGCCTCGCTCGCTCCCTCGCTCGCTCGCTCCCGTTCGCTCGCTCGCTCCCGTTCGCTCGCTCGCTCCCGTTCGCTCGCTCGCTCCCTCGCTCCCTCTCGTTGCCTCGCTCGCTCGCTCCCTCGCTCCCTCTCGTTGCCTCGCTCGCTCCCTCTCGTTCGCTCGCTCGCTCCCTCTCGTTCCCTCGCTCGCTCGCTCGCTCCCTCTCGTTCCCTCGCTCGTTCTCTCGCTCCCTCGCTCGCTCCCGCTCGTTCTCTCGCTCCCTCGCTCGCTCCCTCTCGTTCCCTCGCTCGCTCCCTCTCGTTCCCTCGCTCGCTCCCTCTCGTTCCCTCGCTCGCTCGCTCGCTCCCTCTCGTTCCCTCGCTCGCTCGCTCGCTCCCTCTCGTTCCCTCGCTCGCTCGCTCGCTCCCTCTCTCGCTCGCTCGCTCGCTCGCTCGCTCCCTCTCTCGCTCGCTCGCTCGCTCCCTCTCTCGCTCGCTCGCTCGCTCCCTCTCGTTCCCTCGCTCGCTCGCTCGCTCGCTCCCTCTCGTTCCCTCGCTCGCTCGCTCGCTCGCTCCCTCTCGTTCCCTCGCTCGCTCGCTCGCTCGCTCCCTCTCGTTCCCTCGCTCGCTCGCTCGCTCCCTCTCGTTCCCTCGCTCGCTCCCTCTCGTTCCCTCGCTCGCTCCCGCTCGCTCCCTCTCGTTCCCTCGCTCGCTCGCTCGTTCTCTCGCTCCCTCGCTCGCTCCCGCTCGTTCTCTCGCTCCCTCGCTCGCTCCCTCTCGTTCCCTCGCTCCCTCGCTCGCTCCCTCTCGTTCCCTCGCTCGCTCGCTCGCTCCCTCTCGTTCCCTCGCTCGCTCGCTCGCTCCCTCTCGTTCCCTCGCTCGCTCGCTCGCTCCCTCTCGTTCCCTCGCTCGCTCCCTCTCGTTCCCTCGCTCGCTCGCTCGCTCCCTCTCGTTCCCTCGCTCGCTCGCTCGCTCGCTCCCTCTCGTTCCCTCGCTCGCTCGCTCGCTCCCTGTCGTTCCCTCGCTCGCTCCCTCTCGTTCCCTCGCTCGCTCGCTCGCTCCCTCTCGTTCCCTCGCTCGCTCCCTCTCGTTCCCTCGCTCGCTCCCTCTCGTTCGCTCGCTCGCTCGCTCGCTCCCTCTCGTTCCCTCGCTCGCTCGCTCCCTCTCGTTCCCTCGCTCGCTCGCTCCCTCTCGTTCCCTCGCTCGCTCGCTCCCTCTCGTTCCCTCGCTCGCTCCCTCTCGTTCCCTCGCTCGCTCGCTCGCTCCCTCTCGTTCCCTCTCGTTCCCTCGCTCCCTCTCGTTCCCTCTCGTTCCCTCGCTCGCTCGCTCGCTCCCTCTCGTTCCCTCTCTCGTTCCCTCTCGTTCCCTCGCTCGCGCTCGCTCGCTCCCTCTCGTTCCCTCGCTCGCGCTCGCTCGCTCCCTCTCGTTCCCTCGCTCGCTCGCTCCCTCTCGTTCCCTCGCTCGCGCTCGCTCGCTCCCTCTCGTTCCCCTCGCTCGCTCGCTCGCTCGCTCCCTCTCGTTCCCTCGCGCTCGCTCGCTCCCTCTCGTTCCCTCGCTCCTCGCTCGCTCCCTCTCGTTCCCTCGCTCTCGCTCGCTCCCTCTCGTTCCCTCGCTCGCTCGCTCCCTCTCGTTCCCTCGCTCGCTCTCTCCCCTCTCGTTCCCTCGCTCGCTCGCTCCTCGCCCCTCTCGTTCCCTCGTTCCCTCGCTCGCTCCCTCTCGTTCCCTCGCTCGCTCCCTCTCGTTCCCTCGCTCGCTCGCTCGCTCCCTCTCGTTCCCTCGCTCGCTCCCTCTCGTTCCCTCGCTCGCTCGCTCGCTCGCTCCCTCTCGTTCCCTCTCGTTCCCTCGCTCCCTCTCGTTCCCTCTCGTTCCCTCGCTCGCTCGCTCCCTCTCGTTCCCTCTCTCGTTCCCTCTCGTTCCCTCGCTCGCGCTCGCTCGCTCCCTCTCGTTCCCTCGCTCGCGCTCGCTCGTTCCCTCTCGTTCCCTCGCTCGCTCGTTCCCTCGCTCGCGCTCGCTCGCTCGCTCCCTCTCGTTCCCTCGCTCGCTCGCTCGCTCCCTCTCGTTCCCTCGCTCGCTCGCTCGCTCGCTCCCTCTCGTTCGCTCGCTCGCTCGCTCCCTCTCGTCTCGCTCGCTCGCTCCCTCTCGTTCCCTCGCTCGCTCGCTCGCTCCCTCTCGTTCCCTCGCTCGCTCGTTCCCTCTCGTTCCCTCGCTCGCGCTCGCTCGCTCCCTCTCGTTCCCTCGCTCGCGCTCGCTCGCTCCCTCTCGTTCCCTCGCTCGCGCTCGCTCGCTCCCTCTCGTTCCCTCGCTCGCGCTCGCTCGCTCCCTCTCGTTCCCTCGCTCGCGCTCGCTCGCTCCCTCTCGTTCCCTCGCTCGCTCCCTCTCGTTCCCTCGCTCGCTCCCTCTCGCTCCCTCTCGTTCCCTCGCTCGCTCCCTCTCGTTCGCTCGCTCGCTCCCTCTCGTTCGCCGCTCTCCCTCTCGTTCCCTCGCTCGCTCCCTCTCGTTCCCTCGCTCGCTCCCTCTCTCGCTCCCTCTCGTTCCCTCGCTCGCTCCCTCTCTCGCTCCCTCTCGTTCCCTCGCTCGCTCCCTCTCGTTCCCTCGCTCGCTCGCTCGTTCCCTCGCTCGCTCCCTCTCGTTCCCTCGCTCGCTCCCTCTCGTTCCCTCGCTCGCTCGCTCTCGTTCCCTCGCTCGCGCTCGCCTCTCGTTCCCTCGCTCGCTCTCTCGTTCCCTCGTTCCCTCGCTCGCTCCCTCGCTCGCTCGTTCCCTCGCTCGCTCGCTCCCTCTCGTTCCCTCGCTCGCTCGCTCCCTCTCGTTCCCTCGCTCGCTCCCTCTCGTTCCCTCGCTCGCTCGCTCCCTCTCGTTCGCTCGCTCGCTCGCTCCCTCTCGTTCCCTCGCTCGCTCGCTCCCTCTCGTTCCGCTCGCTCGCTCGCTCCCTCTCGTTCCCTCGCTCGCTCCCTCTCGTTCCCTCGCTCGTTCCCTCTCGTTCCCTCGCTCCCTCGCTCGCTCCCTCTCGTTCCCTCGCTCGCTCGCTCGCTCCCTCTCGTTCCCTCGCTCGCTCGCTCGCTCCCTCTCGTTCCCTCGCTCGCTCGCTCGCTCCCTCTCGTTCCCTCGCTCGCTCGCTCGCTCCCTCTCGTTCCCTCGCTCGCTCGCTCGCTCGCTCGCTCCCTCTCGTTCCCTCGCTCGCTCGCTCGCTCGCTCCCTCTCGTTCCCTCGCTCGCTCGCTCGCTCCCTCTCGTTCCCTCGCTCGCGCTCGCTCGCTCCCTCTCGTTCCCTCGCTCGCTCCCTCTCGTTCCCTCGCTCGCTCCCTCTCGTTCCCTCGCTCGCTCGCTCGCTCCCTCTCGTTCCCTCGCTCGCTCGCTCGCTCCCTCTCGTTCCCTCGCTCGCTCCCTCTCGTTCCCTCGCTCGCTCCCTCTCGTTCCCTCGCTCGCTCCCTCTCGTTCCCTCGCTCGCTCGCTCCCTCTCGTTCCCTCTCGTTCCCTCGCTCCCTCTCGTTCCCTCTCGTTCCCTCGCTCGCTCGCTCGCTCCCTCTCGTTCCCTCTCTCGTTCCCTCTCGTTCCCTCGCTCGCGCTCGCTCGCTCCCTCTCGTTCCCTCGCTCGCGCTCGCTCGCCTCCCTCTCGTTCCCTCGCTCGCGCTCGCTCGCTCCCTCTCGTTCCCTCGCTCGCGCTCGCTCGCTCCCTCTCGTTCCCTCGCTCGCTCGCTCGCTCCCTCTCGTTCCCTCGCTCGCTCGCTCGCTCCCTCTCGTTCCCTCGCTCGCGCTCGCTCGCTCCCTCCCTCTCGTTCCCTCGCTCTCGTTCGCTCGCTCGCTCCCTCCCTCTCGTTCCCTCGCTCGCTCCCTCTCGTTCCCTCGCTCGCTCGCTCGCTCCCTCTCGTTCCCTCGCTCGCACTCGCTCGCTCGCTCCCTCTCGTTCCCTCGCTCGCTCGCTCGCTCCCTCCCTCTCGTTCCCTCGCTCGCGCTCGCTCGCTCCCTCTCGTTCCCTCGCTCGCTCCCTCTCGTTCCCTCGCTCGCTCCCTCTCGTTCCCTCGCTCGCTCTCTCGTTCCCTCGCTCCCTCGCTCGCTCTCTCGTTCCCTCGCTCGCTCGCTCGCTCGCTCCCTCTCGTTCCCTCGCTCGCTCGCTCGCTCCCTCTCGTTCCCTCGCTCGCTCGCTCGCTCCCTCTCGTTCCCTCGCTCGCTCGCTCGCTCCCTCTCGTTCCCTCGCTCGCTCGCTCGCTCTCGTTCCCTCGTTCCCTCGCTCGCTCCCTCTCGTTCCCTCGCTCGCTCCCTCTCGTTCCCTCGCTCGCTCCCTCTCGTTCCCTCGCTCGCTCCCTCTCGTTCGCTCGCTCCCTCTCGTTCCCTCGCTCGCTCGCTCGTTCTCTCGCTCCCTCGCTCGCTCCCGCTCGTTCTCTCGCTCCCTCGCTCGCTCCCTCTCGTTCCCTCGCTCGCTCTCGCCCTCGCTCCCTCTCGTTCCCTCGCTCGCTCGCTCGCTCCCTCTCGTTCCCTCGCTCGCTCGCTCGCTCCCTCTCGTTCCCTCGCTCGCTCGCTCGCTCCCTCTCGTTCCCTCGCTCGCTCGCTCCCTCTCGTTCCCTCGCTCGCTCGCTCGCTCCCTCTCGTTCCCTCGCTCGCTCGCTCCCTCTCGTTCCCTCGCTCGCTCGCTCCCTCTCGTTCGCTCGCTCGCTCCCTCTCGTTCCCTCGCTCGCTCCCTCTCGTTCCCTCTCGTTCCCTCGCTCGCTCCCTCTCGTTCCCTCGCTCGCTCGCTCGCTCCCTCTCGTTCCCTCGCTCGCTCGCTCGCTCCCTCTCGTTCCCTCGTTCCCTCGCTCGCTCCCTCTCGTTCCCTCGCTCGCTCCCTCTCGTTCCCTCGCTCGCTCCCTCTCGTTCCCTCGCTCGCTCGCTCGCTCCCTCTCGTTCCCTCGCTCGCTCGCTCGTTCTCTCGCTCCCTCGCTCGCTCCCGCTCGTTCCCTCCCTCGCTCGCTCGCTCCCTCTCGTTCCCTCGCTCGCTCGCTCGTTCTCTCGCTCCCTCGCTCGCTCCCGCTCGTTCCCTCGCTCCCTCGCTCGCTCCCGCTCGTTCCCTCGCTCCCTCGCTCGCTCCCGCTCGTTCCCTCGCTCGCTCCCTCTCGTTCCCTCGCTCGCTCGCTCGCTCCCTCTCGTTCCCTCGCTCGCTCGCTCGCTCCCTCTCGTTCCCTCGCTCGCTCGCTCCCTCTCGTTCCCTCGCTCGCTCCCTCTCGTTCCCTCGCTCGCTCGCTCGCTCCCTCTCGTTCCCTCTCGTTCCCTCGCTCGCTCGCTCGCTCCCTCTCGTTCCCTCCGCTCGCTCGCTCCCTCTCGTTCCCTCGCTCGCTCGCTCCCTCTCGTTCCCTCGCTCGCTCCCTCTCGTTCCCTCGCTCGCTCGCTCCCTCTCGTTCGCTCGCTCGCTCCCTCTCGTTCCCTCGCTCGCTCCCTCTCGTTCCCTCGCTCGCTCCCTCTCGTTCCCTCGCTCGCTCCCTCTCGTTCCCTCTCGTTCCCTCGCTCCCTCTCGTTCCCTCTCGTTCCCTCGCTCGCTCGCTCGCTCCCTCTCGTTCCCTCTCTCGTTCCCTCTCGTTCCCTCGCTCGCGCTCGCTCGCTCCCTCTCGTTTCCTCGCTCGCGCTCGCTCGCTCCCTCTCGTTCCCTCGCTCGCGCTCGCTCGCTCCCTCTCGTTCCCTCGCTCGCGCTCGCTCGCTCCCTCTCGTTCCCTCGCTCGCGCTCGCTCGCTCCCTCTCGTTCCCTCGCTCGCGCTCGCTCGTTCCCTCTCGTTCCCTCGCTCGCTCGTTCCCTCTCGTTCCCTCGCTCGCTCGTTCCCTCTCGTTCCCTCGCTCGCGCTCGCTCGTTCCCTCTCGTTCCCTCGCTCGCTCGCTCGTTCCCTCTCGTTCCCTCGCTCGCGCTCGCTCGCTCGCTCGCTCCCTCCCTCTCGTTCCCTCGCTCGCTCGCTCCCTCTCTTTCCCTCGCTCGCTCGCTCGTTCCCTCTCGTTCCCTCGCTCGCGCTCGCTCGCTCCCTCTCGTTCCCTCGCTCGCGCTCGCTCGCTCCCTCTCGTTCCCTCGCTCGCGCTCGCTCGCTCCCTCTCGTTCCCTCGCTCGCGCTCGCTCGCTCCCTCTCGTTCCCTCGCTCGCGCTCGCTCGCTCCCTCTCGTTCCCTCGCTCGCGCTCGCTCGCTCCCTCTCGTTCCCTCGCTCGCTCCCTCTCGTTCCCTCGCTCGCTCCCTCTCGCTCCCTCTCGTTCCCTCGCTCGCGCTCGCTCGCTCGCTCCCTCTCGTTCGCTCGCTCGCTCCCTCTCGTTCCCTCGCTCGCTCCCTCTCGTTCCCTCGCTCGCTCCCTCTCGTTCCCTCGCTCGCTCGCTCGCTCCCTCTCGTTCCCTCGCTCGCTCGCTCGCTCCCTCTCGTTCCCTCGCTCGCTCGCTCCCTCGCTCCCTCTCGTTCCCTCGCTCGCTCGCTCGCTCCCTCTCGTTCCCTCGCTCGCTCGCTCCCTCGCTCCCTCTCGTTCCCTCGCTCGCTCGCTCCCTCGCTCCCTCTCGTTCCCTCGCTCCCTCTCGCTCCCTCTCGTTCCCTCGCTCGCTCGCTCGCTCCCTCTCGTTCCCTCGCTCGCGCTCGCTCGCTCGCTCCCTCTCGTTCCCTCGCTCGCTCCCTCTCGTTCCCTCGCTCGCTCCCTCTCGTTCCCTCGCTCGCTCCCTCTCGTTCCCTCGCTCGCGCTCGCTCCTCTCGTTCCCTCGCTCGCTCGCTCGTTCCCTCTCGTTCCCTCGCTCGCGCTCGCTCGCTCGCTCCCTCTCGTTCCCTCGCTCGCTCCCTCTCGTTCCCTCGCTCGCGCTCGCTCTCTCGCTCCCTCTCGTTCCCTCGCTCGCTCCCTCTCGTTCCCTCGCTCGCTCCCTCTCGTTCCCTCGCTCGCTCCCTCTCGTTCCCTCGCTCGCTCCCTCTCGTTCCCTCGCTCGCGCTCTCGTTCCCTCTCGTTCCCTCGCTCGCGCTCGCTCGCTCGCGCTCGCTCGCTCGCTCGCTCGCTCGTTCCCTCTCGTTCCCTCGCTCGCGCTCGCTCGCTCCCTCTCGTTCCCTCGCTCGCGCTCGCTCGCTCCCTCTCGTTCCCTCGCTCGCGCTCGCTCGCTCCCTCTCGTTCCCTCGCTCGCGCTCGCTCGCTCCCTCTCGTTCCCTCGCTCGCGCTCGCTCGCTCCCTCTCGTTCCCTCGCTCGCGCTCGCTCGCTCCCTCTCGTTCCCTCGCTCGCTCCCTCTCGCTCCCTCTCGTTCCCTCGCTCGCTCCCTCTCGCTCCCTCTCGTTCCCTCGCTCGCGCTCGCTCGCTCGCTCCCTCTCGTTCGCTCGCTCGCTCCCTCTCGTTCCCTCGCTCGCTCCCTCTCGTTCCCTCGCTCGCTCCCTCTCGTTCCCTCGCTCGCTCCCTCTCGTTCCCTCGCTCGCTCCCTCTCGTTCCCTCGCTCGCGCTCGCTCTCTCGTTCCCTCGCTCGCACTCGCTCGCTCGCTCCCTCTCGTTCCCTCGCTCGCTCCCTCTCGTTCCCTCGCTCGCGCTCGCTCGCTCCCTCTCGTTCCCTCGCTCGCGCTCGCTCGCTCCCTCTCGTTCCCTCGCTCGCTCCCTCTCGCTCCCTCTCGTTCCCTCGCTCGCTCCCTCTCGCTCCCTCGCGCTCGCTCGCTCGCTCCCTCTCGTTCCCTCGCTCGCGCTCGCTCGCTCGCTCCCTCTCGTTCCCTCGCTCGCTCCCTCTCGTTCCCTCGCTCGCTCCCTCTCGTTCCCTCGCTCGCTCCCTCTCGTTCCCTCGCTCGCGCTCGCCCTCTCGTTCCCTCGCTCGCTCTCTCGTTCCCTCTCGTTCCCTCGCTCGCGCTCGCTCGCTCGCTCCCTCTCGTTCCCTCGCTCGCTCCCTCTCGTTCCCTCGCTCGCTCGCTCCCTCTCGTTCCCTCGCTCGCTCCCTCTCGTTCCCTCGCTCGCTCCCTCTCGTTCCCTCGCTCGCTCCCTCTCGTTCCCTCGCTCGCTCCCTCTCGTTCCCTCGCTCGCTCCCTCTCGTTCCCTCGCTCGCTCCCTCTCGTTCCCTCGCTCGCGCTCGCTCTCTCGTTCCCTCGCTCGCACTCGCTCGCTCGCTCCCTCTCGTTCCCTCGCTCGCTCGCTCGTTCCCTCTCGCTCCCTCGCTCGCGCTCGCTCGCTCGCTCCCTCTCGTTCCCTCGCTCGCTCCCTCTCGTTCCCTCGCTCGCTCTCGTTCCCTCGCTCGCGCTCGCTCTCTCGTTCCCTCCCTCGCTCGCTCGTTCCCTCGCTCCCTCTCGTTCCCTCGCTCGCTCCCTCTCGTTCCCTCGCTCGCTCCCTCTCGTTCCCTCGCTCGCTCCCTCTCGTTCGCTCGCTCGCTCGCTCCCTCTCGTTCCCTCGTTCCCTCGCTCGCTCCCTCTCGTTCCCTCGCTCGCTCGCTCCCTCTCGTTCCCTCGTTCTCTCGCTCGCTCGCTCTCTCGTTCCCTCGCTCGCTCGCTCGTTCTCTCGCTCGCTCCCTCGCTCGCTCCCGCTCGTTCTCTCGCTCCCTCGCTCGCTCCCTCTCGTTCCCTCGCTCGCTCCCTCTCGTTCCCTCGCTCGCTCCCTCTCGTTCCCTCGCTCGCTCGCTCCCTCTCGTTCCCTCGCTCGCTCCCTCTCGTTCCCTCGTTCCCTCGCTCGCTCGCTCGCTCCCTCTCGTTCCCTCGCTCGCTCCCTCTCGTTCCCTCGCTCGCTCGCTCGCTCCCTCTCGTTCCCTCGCTCGCTCGCTCGCTCCCTCTCGTTCCCTCGCTCGCTCGCTCGCTCCCTCTCGTTCCCTCGCTCGCTCCCTCTCGTTCCCTCGCTCGCTCCCTCTCGTTCCCTCGCTCGCTCGCTCGCTCCCTCTCGTTCCCTCGCTCCCTCGCTCGCTCCCTCTCGTTCCCTCGCTCGCTCGCTCCCTCTCGTTCCCTCGCTCGCTCGCTCGCTCCCTCTCGTTCCCTCGCTCGCTCGCTCGCTCCCTCTCGTTCCCTCGCTCGCTCGCTCTCGTTCCCTCGCTCGCTCCCTCTCGTTCCCTCGCTCGCTCGCTCCCTCTCGTTCGCTCGCTCGCTCGTTCCCTCGCTCCCTCGCTCGCTCGTTCCCTCGCTCCCTCGCTCGCTCCCTCTCGTTCCCTCGCTCGCTCCCTCTCGTTCCCTCGCTCGCTCGCTCGCTCCCTCTCGTTCCCTCGCTCGCTCCCTCTCGTTCCCTCGCTCGCCTCGCTCGCTCCCTCTCGTTCCCTCGCTCGCTCCCTCTCGTTCCCTCGCTCGCTCGCTCGCTCCCTCTCGTTCCCTCGCTCGCTCCCTCTCGTTCCCTCGCTCGCTCGCTCGCTCCCTCTCGCTCGTTCTCTCGCTCCCTCGCTCGCTCCCGCTCGTTCTCTCGCTCCCTCGCTCGCTCCCTCTCGTTCCCTCGCTCCCTCGCTCGCTCCCTCTCGTTCCCTCGCTCGCTCGCTCCCTCTCGTTCCCTCGCTCGCTCGCTCCCTCTCGTTCCCTCGCTCGCTCGCTCGCTCTCTCTCGTTCCCTCGCTCGCTCGCTCTCGTTCCCTCGCTCGCTCCCTCTCGTTCGCTCGCTCGCTCCCTCTCGTTCGCTCGCTCGCTCGTTCCCTCGCTCCCTCGCTCGCTCCCTCTCGTTCGCTCGCTCGCTCGTTCCCTCGCTCCCTCGCTCGCTCCCTCTCGTTCCCTCGCTCGCTCCCTCTCGTTCCCTCGCTCGCTCGCTCGCTCCCTCTCGTTCCCTCGCTCGCTCCCTCTCGTTCCCTCGCTCGCTCGCTCGCTCCCTCTCGTTCCCTCGCTCGCTCCCTCTCGTTCCCTCGCTCGCTCGCTCGCTCCCTCTCGTTCCCTCGCTCGCTCCCTCTCGTTCCCTCGCTCGCTCGCTCGCTCCCTCTCGTTCCCTCGCTCGCTCCCTCTCGTTCCCTCGCTCGCTCTCGCTCGCTCCCTCCCTCTCGTTCCCTCGCTCGCTCCCTCTCGTTCCCTCGCTCGCTCCCTCTCGTTCGCTCGCTCGCTCCCTCTCGTTCCCTCGCTCGCTCGCTCGCTCCCTCTCGTTCCCTCGCTCGCTCCCGTCTCGCTCGCTCGCTCGCTCTCGTTCCCTCGCTCGCGCTCGCTCGCTCCCTCTCGTTCCCTCGCTCGCGCTCGCTCGCTCCCTCTCGTTCCCTCGCTCGCTCGCTCCCTCTCGTTCCCTCGCTCGCTCGCTCCCTCTCGTTCCCTCGCTCGCTCGCTCCCTCTCGTTCCCTCGCTCGCTCGCTCCCTCTCGTTCCCTCGCTCGCTCGCTCCCTCTCGTTCCCTCGCTCGCTCGCTCCCTCTCGTTCCCTCGCTCGCTCGCTCCCTCTCGTTCCCTCGCTCGCGCTCGCTCCCTCCCTCCCTCTCGTTCCCTCGCTCGCGCTCGCTCGCTCCCTCCCTCTCGTTCCCTCGCTCGCGCTCGCTCCCGCCCTCCCTCTCGTTCCCTCGCTCGCGCTCGCTCCCTCGCTCCCTCTCGTTCCCTCGCTCGCGCTCGCTCCCTCGCTCCCTCTCGTTCCCTCGCTCGCGCTCGCTCGCTCCCTCCCTCTCGTTCCCTCGCTCGCGCTCGCTCGTTCCCTCCCTCTCGTTCCCTCGCTCGCGCTCGCTCGTTCCCTCCCTCTCGTTCCCTCGCTCGCGCTCGCTCGTTCCCTCCCTCTCGCTCCCTCCCTCTCGTTCCCTCGCTCGCTCCCTCCCTCCCTCTCGTTCCCTCGCTCGCGCTCGCTCGCCTCCCTCCCTCTCGTTCCCTCGCTCGCGCTCGCTCGCTCCCTCCCTCTCGCTCGCTCGCTTCCTCTCGTTCCCTCGCTCGCTCTCGCTCCCTCCCTCCCTCTCGTTCCCTCGCTCGCGCTCGCTCCCTCCCTCCCTCTCGTTCCCTCGCTCGCGCTCGCTCGCTCCCTCCCTCTCGTTCCCTCGCTCGCGCTCGCTCGCTCCCTCCCTCTCGTTCCCTCGCTCGCGCTCGCTCGCTCCCTCCCTCTCGTTCCCTCGCTCGCGCTCGCTCGCTCCCTCCCTCTCGTTCCCTCGCTCGCGCTCGCTCGCTCCCTCCCTCTCGTTCGCTCGCTCGCTCTCGCTCGCTCCCTCCCTCTCGTTCGCTCGCTCGCTCCCTCTCGTTCCCTCGCTCGCTCGCTCCCTCTCGTTCCCTCGCTCGCTCGCTCCCTCTCGCTCCCTCGCTCCCTCTCGTTCCCTCGCTCGCTCGCTCCCTCTCGTTCCCTCGCTCCCTCTCGTTCCCTCGCTCGCGCTCGCTCCCTCCCTCTCGTTCCCTCGCTCGCGCTCGCTCGCTCCCTCTCGTTCCCTCGCTCGCGCTCGCTCGCTCTCTCTCGTTCCCTCGCTCGCGCTCGCTCGCTCCCTCTCGTTCCCTCGCTCGCTCCCTCTCGTTCCCTCGCTCGCTCCCTCTCGTTCCCTCGCTCGCGCCCTCTCGTTCCCTCGCTCGCGCCCTCTCGTTCCCTCGCTCGCGCCCTCTCGTTCCCTCGCTCGCTCCCTCTCGTTCCCTCGCTCGCTCCCTCTCGTTCCCTCGCTCGCGCCCTCTCGTTCCCTCGCTCGCGCTCGCTCGCTCCCTCTCGTTCCCTCGCTCGCGCTCGCTCGCTCCCTCTCGTTCCCTCGCTCGCGCTCGCTCGCGCCCTCTCGTTCCCTCGCTCGCTCGCGCCCTCTCGTTCCCTCGCTCGCTCGCGCCCTCTCGTTCCCTCGCTCGCTCCCTCTCGTTCCCTCGCTCGCTCGCTCGCTCCCTCTCGTTCCCTCTCGTTCCCTCGCTCCCTCTCGTTCCCTCTCGTTCCCTCGCTCGCTCGCTCCCTCTCGTTCCCTCTCTCGTTCCCTCTCGTTCCCTCGCTCGCGCTCGCTCGCTCCCTCTCGTTCCCTCGCTCGCGCTCGCTCGTTCCCTCTCGTTCCCTCGCTCGCTCGTTCCCTCGCTCGCGCTCGCTCGCTCGCTCCCTCTCGTTCCCTCGCTCGCTCGTTCCCTCGCTCGCGCTCGCTCGCTCGCTCCCTCTCGTTCCCTCGCTCGCTCGCTCCCTCTCGTTCCCTCGCTCGCGCTCGCTCGCTCCCTCTCGTTCCCTCGCTCGCTCGCTCGCTCCCTCTCGTTCGCTCGCTCGCTCGCTCCCTCTCGTTCGCTCGCTCGCTCGCTCCCTCTCGTTCCCTCGCTCGCTCGTTCCCTCTCGTTCCCTCGCTCGCTCGTTCCCTCTCGTTCCCTCGCTCGCGCTCGCTCGCTCCCTCTCGTTCCCTCGCTCGCGCTCGCTCGCTCCCTCTCGTTCCCTCGCTCGCGCTCGCTCGCTCCCTCTCGTTCCCTCGCTCGCGCTCGCTCGCTCCCTCTCGTTCCCTCGCTCGCTCCCTCTCGTTCCCTCGCTCGCTCCCTCTCGCTCCCTCTCGTTCCCTCGCTCGCTCCCTCTCGCTCCCTCTCGTTCCCTCGCTCGCTCCCTCTCGTTCGCTCGCTCGCTCCCTCTCGTTCGCTCGCTCGCTCCCTCTCGTTCCCTCGCTCGCTCCCTCTCTCGCTCCCTCTCGTTCCCTCGCTCGCTCCCTCTCTCGCTCCCTCTCGTTCCCTCGCTCGCTCGTTCCCTCGCTCGCTCCCTCTCGTTCCCTCGCTCGCTCGCTCGTTCCCTCGCTCGCTCCCTCTCGTTCCCTCGCTCGCTCCCTCTCGTTCCCTCGCTCGCGCTCTCGTTCCCTCGCTCGCGCTCTCTCGTTCCCTCGCTCGCTCTCTCGTTCCCTCGTTCCCTCGCTCGCTCCCTCGCTCGCTCGTTCCCTCGCTCGCTCGCTCCCTCTCGTTCCCTCCGCTCGCTCGCTCCCTCTCGTTCCCTCGCTCGCTCCCTCTCGTTCCCTCGCTCGCTCGCTCCCTCTCGTTCGCTCGCTCGCTCGCTCCCTCTCGTTCGCTCGCTCGCTCGCTCCCTCTCGTTCCCTCGCTCGCTCCCTCTCGTTCCCTCTCGTTCCCTCTCGTTCCCTCGCTCCCTCTCGTTCCCTCGCTCGCGCTCGCTCGCTCCCTCTCGTTCCCTCGCTCCCTCTCGTTCCCTCGCTCGCGCTCGCTCGCTCGCTCCCGTTCCCTCGCTCGCGCTCGCTCGCTCCCGTTCCCTCGCTCGCGCTCGCTCGCTCCCGTTCCCTCGCTCGCGCTCGCTCGCTCCCGTTCCCTCGCTCGCGCTCGCTCGCTCCCTCTCGTTCCCTCGCTCGCGCTCGCTCGCTCCCTCTCGTTCCCTCGCTCGCTCCCTCTCGTTCCCTCGCTCGCGCTCGCTCGCTCCCTCTCGTTCCCTCGCTCGCTCGCGCTCGCTCCCTCCCTCCCTCGCTCGCGCTCGCTCCCTCCCTCCCTCTCGTTCCCTCGCTCGCGCTCGCTCCCTCCCTCCCTCGCTCGCGCTCGCTCCCTCCCTCCCTCCCTCTCGTTCCCTCGCTCGCGCTCGCTCCCTCCCTCCCTCTCGTTCCCTCGCTCGCTCTCGCTCGCTCCCTCCCTCTCGTTCCCTCGCTCGCGCTCGCTCCCTCCCTCCCTCTCGTTCCCTCGCTCGCGCTCGCTCGCTCCCTCCCTCTCGTTCCCTCGCTCGCGCTCGCTCGCTCCCTCCCTCTCGCTCGCTCGCTCGCTCTCGCTCGCTCCCTCCCTCTCGTTCCCTCGCTCGCGCTCGCTCGCTCCCTCCCTCCCTCTCGTTCCCTCGCTCGCGCTCGCTCGCTCCCTCCCTCTCGTTCCCTCGCTCGCTCCCTCCCTCCCTCTCGTTCCCTCGCTCGCGCTCGCTCGCTCCCTCCCTCTCGTTCCCTCGCTCGCGCTCGCTCGCTCCCTCCCTCTCGTTCCCTCGCTCGCGCTCGCTCGCTCCCTCCCTCTCGTTCCCTCGCTCGCGCTCGCTCGCTCCCTCCCTCTCGCTCGCTCGCTCGCTCCCTCTCGTTCCCTCGCTCGCTCTCGCTCGCTCCCTCCCTCTCGTTCCCTCGCTCGCTCTCGCTCGCTCCCTCCCTCTCGTTCCCTCGCTCGCTCTCGCTCGCTCCCTCCCTCTCGTTCCCTCGCTCGCTCTCGCTCGCTCCCTCCCTCTCGTTCGCTCGCTCGCTCCCTCCCTCTCGTTCCCTCGCTCGCGCTCGCTCGCTCCCTCTCGTTCCCTCGCTCGCGCTCGCTCGCTCCCTCTCGTTCCCTCGCTCGCGCTCGCTCGCTCCCTCTCGTTCCCTCGCTCGCTCGCTCCCTCTCGTTCCCTCGCTCGCTCGCTCCCTCTCGTTCCCTCGCTCGCTCGCTCCCTCTCGTTCCCTCGCTCGCTCGCTCCCTCTCGTTCCCTCGCTCCCTCTCGTTCCCTCGCTCGCTCGCTCCCTCTCGTTCCCTCGCTCGCTCGCTCCCTCTCGTTCCCTCGCTCGCTCGCTCCCTCTCGTTCCCTCGCTCGCTCGCTCCCTCTCGTTCCCTCGCTCGCTCGCTCCCTCTCGTTCCCTCGCTCGCGCTCGCTCCCTCCCTCCCTCTCGTTCCCTCGCTCGCGCTCGCTCCCTCCCTCCCGCTCGCTCCCTCCCTCCCTCTCGTTCCCTCGCTCGCGCTCGCTCCCTCCCTCCCTCTCGTTCCCTCGCTCGCGCTCGCTCCCTCCCTCCCTCTCGTTCCCTCGCTCGCGCTCGCTCGCTCCCTCCCTCTCGTTCCCTCGCTCGCGCTCGCTCGTTCCCTCCCTCTCGTTCCCTCGCTCGCGCTCGCTCGTTCCCTCCCTCTCGTTCCCTCGCTCGCGCTCGCTCGCTCCCTCCCTCCCTCTCGTTCCCTCGCTCGCGCTCGCTCGCTCCCTCCCTCCCTCTCGTTCCCTCGCTCGCGCTCGCTCGCTCGCTCCCTCCCTCTCGTTCCCTCGCTCGCTCCCTCCCTCCCTCTCGTTCCCTCGCTCGCGCTCGCTCGCTCCCTCCCTCTCGTTCCCTCGCTCGCGCTCGCTCCCTCCCTCCCTCTCGTTCCCTCGCTCGCGCTCGCTCGCTCCCTCCCTCTCGCTCGCTCGCTCCCTCTCGTTCCCTCGCTCCCTCTCGCTCGCTCCCTCCCTCTCGTTCCCTCGCTCGCTCTCGCTCGCTCCCTCCCTCTCGTTCCCTCGCTCGCTCTCGCTCGCTCCCTCCCTCTCGTTCCCTCGCTCGCTCTCGCTCGCTCCCTCCCTCTCGTTCCCTCGCTCGCTCTCGCTCGCTCCCTCCCTCTCGTTCCCTCGCTCGCTCTCGCTCGCTCCCTCCCTCTCGTTCCCTCGCTCGCTCTCGCTCGCTCCCTCCCTCTCGTTCCCTCGCTCGCTCTCGCTCGCTCCCTCCCTCTCGTTCCCTCGCTCGCTCCCTCTCGTTCCCTCGCTCGCTCGCTCCCTCTCGTTCCCTCGCTCCCATCCTCTCTTTCCCTCGCTTCCATCTCGCTCGCTCCCTCTCGTTCCCTCGCTCGCGCCCTCTCGTTCCCTCGCTCGCGCTCGCTCGCTCCCTCTCGTTCCCTCGCTCGCGCTCGCTCGCTCCCTCTCGTTCCCTCGCTCGCGCTCGCTCGCGCCCTCTCGTTCCCTCGCTCGCTCGCGCCCTCTCGTTCCCTCGCTCGCGCTCGCTCGCGCCCTCTCGTTCCCTCGCTCGCGCTCGCTCGCGCCCTCTCGTTCCCTCGCTCGCGCTCGCGCGCGCCCTCTCGTTCCCTCGCTCGCGCTCGCGCGCTCCCTCTCGTTCCCTCGCTCGCGCTCGCGCGCTCCCTCTCGTTCCCTCGCTCGCGCTCGCGCGCTCCCTCTCGTTCCCTCGCTCGCGCTCGCGCGCTCCCTCTCGTTCCCTCGCTCGCGCTCGCGCGCTCCCTCTCGTTCCCTCGCTCGCGCTCGCGCGCTCCCTCTCGTTCCCTCGCTCGCGCTCGCGCGCTCCCTCTCGTTCCCTCGCTCGCGCTCGCTCGCTCCCTCTCGTTCCCTCGCTCGCGCTCGCTCGCTCCCTCTCGTTCCCTCGCTCGCGCTCGCTCGCTCCCTCTCGTTCCCTCGCTCGCGCTCGCTCGCTCCCTCTCGTTCCCTCGCTCGCTCCCTCCCTCTCGTTCCCTCGCTCGCTCCCTCCCTCTCGTTCCCTCGCTCGCTCCCTCTCGTTCCCTCGCTCGCTCCCTCTCGTTCCCTCGCTCTCGTTCCCTCGCTCGCTCCCTCTCGTTCCCTCGCTCGCTCCCTCTCGTTCCCTCGCTCGTTCCCTCTCGTTCCCCCTCGCTCGCTCGTTCGCTCTCGTTCCCTCGCTCGCTCGTTCGCTCTCGTTCCCCCTCGCTCGCTCGTTCGCTCTCGTTCCCCCTCGCTCGCTCGTTCGCTCTCGTTCCCCCTTGCTCTCGCTCGTTCGCTCTCGTTCCCCCTCGCTCTCGCTCGCTCTCGTTCCCCCTCGCTCTCGCTCGCTCTCGTTCCCCCTCGCTCTCGCTCGCTCTCGTTCCCCCTCGCTCTCGCTCGCTCTCGTTCCCCCTCGCTCTCGCTCGCTCTCGTTCCCTCACTCGCTCTCGCTCGCTCTCGTTCCCTCACTCGCTCTCGCTCGCTCTCGTTCCCTCACTCGCTCTCGTTCCCTCACTCGCTCTCGTTTCCTCTCGCTCTCGCTCACTCGCTCCGTCGCTCCCCCTCGTTCGCTCCCCCTCGCTCCCGTTCGCTCCCTCGCGCTCCCTCGCGTTCCCTCGCGTTCCCTCGCTCGCTCTCGTGTTCCCTCTCTCTCGTTCCCTCGCTCGCTCTCGTTCCCTCTCTCGCTCGCTCTCGTTCCCTGTCTCGCTCGCTCTCGCTCCCTCGCTCTCGCTCCCTCGCTCTCGTTCCCTCGCTCTCGTTCGCTCGCTCTCGTTCCCTCGCTCGCTCTCGCTCCCTCTCGTTCCCTCTCGCTCGCTCTCGTTCCCTCGCTCGCTCTCGCTCCCTCTCGTTCCCTCTCGCTCGCTCTCGTTCCCTCGCTCGCTCTCGTTCCCTCGCTCGCTCTCGTTCCCTCGCTCGCTCGCTTGCTCTGCTCGCTCTCGTTCCCTCGCTCGCTCGCTTGCTCTGCTCGCTCTCGTTCCCTCGCTCGCTCGCTCTCATTCCCTCGCTCGCTCACTCTCATTCCCTCGCTCACTCTCATTCCCTCGCTCACTCTCATTCCCTCATTCCCTCGCTCGCTCTCATTCCCTCATTCCCTCTTCCCTCTCGCGCCCTCGCTCGCGTTCCCTCGCCCTCGTTCCCTCTCGTTTCCTCGCTGTCTATTTCTCTCTCCCACAATATCATTAGCTGTTATTTCCTCCCTCAATGTCAACATTAAGGGATTTGGAGGACCGAATCCAGGTGGTGAGTCAAATTCATTATGCTCTAAAAGGCTAAACTGATCCTAGATCACCACTGAGACGCTTTATGAATACAGATCCTGGTCATATACAGTTGGTTATCACAGTAACTATAACTACAAATCTAAAGAGTGCTATGTATACATTTGCAGTTTCAACCATCCCCCGTCCTCCCCTACTTCTGCACATATTTCCACAGTCGTTTACCAGGTAGTTGTGCTCATTATTACGGTATTCCCTGGTTAGACTTTCGTTTTGAATTCATTTTCAAGCACTTACACTGTCTTGTCTGGAGTATAAAGGGAACACATGATAACATCTTGTAGGATTACAAAGTCAAGATCATTTTCAAAGAGCAGTCATCTTCACACCAGTAATTTGGTACAATATCATGAATCATTTAAAGGGTTCGCGTGCTACTACTGACTACTCACAGCACAGGAATCTTCTACCTGAAGAGTTTGTCATTGAAAGTCGTTATACATATTAATACGCCAACCTTCAAACAACCATTTACCTTCCTTCCTTCTGCTCTGTTTGCTGTTGATATGTGGAAGCCATCTGAGACATCTCTGTGTTCTCCCAGATCCTTTATTCAAACGGGCGTCAGTAGCCTCGACATGAAAGAAGCGGGTTCGAATCACACTGGTGTCGAGGGAAAAGATCGGGTAGGAGTGAACTGGCATCCGGAGGGTTGCTGTCATCAATATCTCAGGTGCCACCTACCACCAATGTTCCCTTGAGCAAGGAACTTAAGCCCTTAAACTGCTCATCAGGCCCTGCTCCAGCCAAAGTGTGATGAATAACTTTACCATGCTCAAAGGGTTATTCAATGTCTGTTTTTTATTTTTATTACCCATATGGACAGGGGGGACGTGATCCTAGATCAGCACTCCTAGTATCAGATGCTTTGTGAATATGGCACAACCTTTCCTTCCTACTATACCAACACAGCCTCAAGACCTCTTTGTGTTCCTGTTCAGGTCAGATGCTCGCAGGGCAGGCCAAAACACAAATATTGTTTTGGTGAGATATGTGCTGGAGATTTGGGACGGCCTTACGTCATTGGATGCGGGCGAGGCATTGGAAAACCTCCCTGGCCTTTGTGGTAAAATCTGTGTTTGAAATGCACTGCTTGACTGAGGGACATTACAGATAATTGTATGTGTGGGGTACAAAGATGAGGTAGTCATTCAAAAATTATGTTAAACACTATAATTGCACACAGAGTGAGTCCATACAACTTATTATGTGACTTCTTAAGCACATTTATGCTCCTGAAAATACATTATGTAGGCTTGCCGTAACAAAGGGGATGAATACTTATTGGCTCAAGACATTTCAGCTATTCATTATTTATTCATTTGTAAACATAATTCCACTTTGACATTATGGGGTGTTGTGTGTAGGCCAGTGACAAAACATCTATATGTAATCCATTTTTAATTCAGGCTGTAACACAACAAAGTGTGAAAAAGGTCAAGGGGTGTGAATACTTTCTGAAGGCACTGTATCTATCCATCTAAAGAGCAGGCAGCTGGTGACTTGTACTTGAAAGGGAGAGGAGTTGTGGAGAGCTCATGTTCAGAGAGGGGGTAAATAGTTGTGGAGAGCTCATGTTCAGAGAGGGGGTAAATAGTTGTGGAGAGCTCATGTTCAGAGAGGGGGTAAATAGTTGTGGAGAGCTCATGTTCAGAGAGAGGGGAAATAGTTGTGGAGAGCTCATGTTCAGAGAGAGGGGAAATAGTTGTGGAGAGCTCATGTTCAGAGAGGGGGTAAATAGTTGTGGAGAGCTCATGTTCAGAGAGGGGGTAAATAGTTGTGGAGAGCTCATGTTCAGAGAGGGGGTAAATAGTTGTGGAGAGCTCATGTTCAGAGAGGGGGTAAATAGTTGTGGAGAGCTCATGTTCAGAGAGGGGGTAAATAGTTGTGGAGAGCTCATGTTCAGAGAGGGGGGAAATAGTTGTGGAGAGCTCATGTTCAGAGAGGGGGGAAATAGTTGTGGAATGCAATTATGGTGGTTTGGAGGAGTCTGTTTTCTCTTTTTGTGTGTGTGTGTGTCCACTATTACCTCTCAGTTCACATTAATCTCTATCTGTATATCTAATCACACGGCCTGGCTAAAACGTAACTTCAGAAAGTATTTACTTCCTTCCACATATTCTTGTGTAATAATACATACATAATACACCATAATGTTAATAAGTATTCAACCCTTTTCATATGGTATGCCTTAATAAGTTCAGGAGTAAACCTTGCTTAATAAGTCGCATAATAAGTTGCATGGACTCACTCTGTGTGCAATAATAGTGTTTAACATGATCTTCTGAATGACTACGTCATCTCTGTACCCCACATATAAATTATCTGTAGGGTCCGTCAGTCGAGTAGGGAATTTCAAACATATATTCAACCACAAGGACCAGGGAGGCTTTTCAATGGCTCGCAAAGAACGGCACCTATTGGTAGATAAAAATGATTTAAAAAAGCAAACATGTAATATCCCTTTGAGCGTGGTTATTAGGAAGTTATTAATTACACTTTGGATGGTGTATCAATACAGCAAGTCCCTACAAAGATAGAGGCGTCCTTCCTAACTCAGTTGCTGGAGAGGAAGGAAACCACTCAGGGGTTTCACCATTAGGCCAATGGTGCCTTTAAAACTGTTACAACTGAGGATGGATCAACCACATTGCAGTTACACCATAATACTAACCTAATTGAGAGTGAAAAGAAGGAATCCTGTACAAAATAAAAAATATTCCAAAACATCCTGTTTGCAACAAGGCACTAAAGTAATACTGCAAACTATTTGACAAAACAATTAACTTTTTGTCCTGAATACAAAGTGTTATGTTCGGGGAAAATCAAATACAACACATTCCTGAGTGTCACACTCCATATTTTCAAGCATAGTGGTGGCTGCAAAATGTTATGGGTATGCTTGTAATTGTTAAGGACCAGGATAAAAAAGAAAACTGAATGGAGTTAAGCACAAGCAAAATACAATAGAAAAACCTGGTTCAGTCTGCTTGCCACCAAACACTGGGAGATTAATTCACCTTTCAGGAGGACAACAACCTAAAACACAAGGCCAAATCTACACTGGAGTTGCTTACCAAGAAGACAGCAAATGTTTCTGAGTGGCCTAGTTACATTTTGACTTAAATATTTTTGAAAATCTATGGCAAGACCTGAAAAGGGTTGTCTAGCAATGATTAACAACCAATTTGACAGAACTTGAAGAATTTGGGCAAATGTTACACAATCCAGGTGTGGAAAGCTCTAAGAAACTTACCCAGAAAGCCTCACAGCTTTAATCGCTGCCAAAGGTGCTTCTACAAAGTATGGACTCAGGTGTGTGAATACTTATGTAAATCAGATATATTTCTGTATTTCATTTTCAATAAAAAAAAAATTAGATCTAAAAACATGTTTTCACTTTTTCATTATGGGGTAGTGTGTGTATAAGGGTGAGACATTTTTTTATCAAACTTTAATTCAGGCTGTACCACAAATGTAGAATAAGTGTGTTGAAACTGCCTGTCCCCTTATCTACACTGATCTAGACTATATAGTCATGTTCAATTTGTAGAGGTAGAATTGTCCTCAAGCTCGAGGAATTATCAGAAATGATTAGCAATCAAATCATTCAATACCCATAGAATCAATCAATTCCAATCAAACCAAACCCTTGTCTAACAGACATTAACAGCTATGTTGTCCAATTAATATGATCTAATAAAATATCACATTTAATAAACCATTTATTAAATGGTGTATAACAGGGCGTAACGGCCCTACGGATTCCTCCTAATCATCCTCACCAGCAGATAGTCTCGAAAGGTCACACGTCGGAGCAACAGAGGTCAGAACTGTTAAAACAAACCATTCTGTTATATACATCCCTTTGTGACCTGGAAAACTAAATACCATTCCACCCACCCCCACACAGTTCATGTCATCAGTGACGTCTTCAGAAGGTGAATGTGAAGTATGTTTTTCCATTGATTCATAATGAGTCATAGCACTGTTTTGACAAGAACTGGAATCAGTAGCTAATACCATGCTGTTACGACCCTCTCTCTCCCTCACTCTCCCTTTCCCTCCCCTTCTCTCTGTACCGCATCTACTCTCAACCTCTGAATGCTCAGCTATGAAAAGCAAACTGACATTTACTCCTGAGGTGCTGACCTGTTGCAACCTCTATAAAACACTGATTATGATTTGACCCTGTTGGTCATCTATGGACGTCTGAGCATCTTTAAGAAACAAGATTCTCTGGTCCAATGAAACCAAGATTAAACTCTTTGGCCTGAATGCCAAGCGTCAGGTCTGGAGGAAACCTGGCACCATCCCTACGGTGAAGCATGGTGGTGGCAGCATCATGCTGTGGGGCTGTTTTTCAGCAGGGACTGTGCGACTAGTCAGGATCAAAGGAAAGATGAACGGAGCAAAGTACAGAGAGATCCTTGATGAAAACCTGCT
Source organism: Salvelinus alpinus (assembly GCF_045679555.1). Taxonomy (NCBI): domain Eukaryota; kingdom Metazoa; phylum Chordata; class Actinopteri; order Salmoniformes; family Salmonidae; genus Salvelinus; species Salvelinus alpinus. The sequence goes on from NC_092117.1 coordinate 26,841,286, forward strand.
CCAGAGCGCAGGTTTTGGAGCAGGTTCTCCGTTCATCTTTCCCTCAAACCTGACTAGTCCCTGCCACTGAAAAACATGCCCACAGCATGATGGGTGTGAAGACCTTAGACTGGTGCGACGGTTCACCTTCCAACAGGACAACGACCCTAAGCACACAGCCAAGACAACGCAGGAGTGACTTCAGGACAAGTCTCTGAATGTCCTTGAGTGGCCCAGCCAGAGCCCGGACTTGAACAAGATCTAACATCTGACCTGAAAATAGCTGTGCAGCGACGCTAACCATCCAACCTGACAGAGCTTGAGAGGATCTGCAAAGAAGAATGGGAGAGACTCCCCAAATACAGGTGTGCCAAGCTTGTAGCGTTATACCCAAGAAGATTTGAGGCTGTAATCACTGCCAAAGGTGCTTCAACAAAGTACTGAGTAAAGGGTCTATAGGTGTAATATTACCATTTCATGTATTTTGTACAGTTACAAACATTTCTAAAAACCTGTTTTTGCTTTGTCATTATGGTGTATCGTGTGTAGATTGATGAGGACAAAACTATTTAATACATTATATAATAAGCCTGTAACGTAACAAAAAAAAGTAAAGGGATTTAAATACTTTCCGAACGCATTGTGAACCCAAATCACAGCCCGTTGCATCCCATTCTCTGTCTCCATCTCCCCCTCTCTGATCAGTGCGTTCTGTCAACCATCACCACGGTGGTGAAACACTGTGCCCATCTAGTTTCACTACGGTTACCGCCACCGGTGTACTTACATAACCCCCCCCCCGCCATAGCCGTGTGATTAGATATACAAATGGAGATTAATGTGAACTGCGAGGTAACAGTGATGACTCACACACACGCGCACACAGAAAATAAATGGGGGGAGGGACAAAAAAAAAGTCATCTGAGCAGAGGCGTTTTCAGGATTTCCGCATATTGTACGGGGGAAACATTTTAGCAGAGTCAGCGAAAAATATTGCTTTTTATAAATGCATTTCATGCAATTCTACGTCTTTTTTTTTTATACCACACAAATGACCAAAATGAATGGCTACTCAGACAGTGACAAACAGAGCAATAAAAACAACCTGGACATGAATGCAAACAATAGCCCAGGCCAATGACGACACGTGCTAGGAAACAACGCAAACAATGGCACTTTTTATGAACGTACATTTAGCTCACCTGAATCTAATAATTAGCTGGTTGATGAGCTGAATCAGGTTAGTTACAACTGGGGACCAGGGCTCTGCAGGAACAGAGTTGGAGAGCCCTGGTCTAGGATATCCTGGGGCAGCATAGGATCTAACAATGGGAATACCAAACCACCCGTTGTGTGTGTGTGTGTGTGTGTGTGTGTGTGTGTGTGTGTGTGTGTGTGTGTGTGTGTGTGTGTGTGTGTGTGTGTGTGTGTGTGTGTGTGTATATATATATATACAGTGGGGAGAACAAGTATTTGATACACTGCCGATTTTGCAGGTTTTCCTACTTACAAAGCATGTAGAGGTCTGTAATTTTTATCATAGGTACACTTCAACTGTGAGAGACGGAATCTTAAACAAAAATCCAGAAAATCACATTGTATGACTTTTAAGTAATTAATTTGCATTTTATTGCATGACATAAGTATTTGATCACCTACCAACCAGTAAGAATTCCGTCTCTCACAGACATGTTAGTTTTTCTTTAAGAGGCCCTCCTGTTCTCCACTCATTACCTGTATTAACTGCACCTGTTTGAACTCGTTACCTGTATAAAAGACACCTGTCCACACACTCAATCAAACAGACTCCAACCTCTCCACAATGGCCAAGACCAGAGAGCTGTGTAAGGACATCAGGGATAAAATTGTAGACCTGCACAAGGCTGGGATGGGCTACAGGACAATAGGCAAGCAGCTTGGTGAGAAGGCAACAACTGTTGGCACAATTATTAGAAAATGGAAGAAGTTCAAGATGACGGTCAATCACCCTCGGTCTGGGGCTCCATGCAAGATCTCACCTCGTGGGGCATCAATGATCATGAGGAATGTGAGGGATCAGCCCAGAACTACACGGCAGGACCTGGTCAATGACCTGAAGAGAGCTGGGACCACAGTCTCAAAGAATACCATTAGTAACACACAACGCCGTCATGGATTAAAATCCTGCAGCGCACGCAAGGTCCCCCTGCTCAAGCCAGCGCATGTCCAGGCCCGTCTGAAGTTTGCCAATGACCATCTGGATGATCCAGAGGAGGAATGGGAGAAGGTCATGTGGTCTGATGAGACAAAAATAGAGCTTTTTGGTCTAAACTCCACTCGCTGTGTTTGGAGGAAGAAGAAGGATGAGTACAACCCCAAGAACACCATCCCAACCGTGAAGCATGGAGGTGAAAACATCATTCTTTGGGGATGCTTTTCTGCAAAGGGGACAGGACGACTGCACCGTATTGAGGGGAGGATGGATGGGGCCATGTATCGCGAGATCTTGGCCAACAACCTCCTTCCCTCAGTAAGAGCATTGACGATGGGTCGTGGCTGGGTCTTCCAGCATGACAACGACCCGAAACACACAGCCAGGGCAACTAAGGAGTGGCTCCGTAAGAAGCATCTCAAGGTCCTGGAGTGGCCTAGCCAGTCTCCAGACCTGAACCCAATAGAAAATCTTTGGAGGGAGCTGAAAGTCCGTATTGCCCAGCGACAGCCCCGAAACCTGAAGGATCTGGAGAAGGTCTGTATGGAGGAGTGGGCCAAAATTCCTGCTGCAGTGTGTGCAAACCTGGTCAAGAACTACAGGAAACGTATGATCTCTGTAATTGCAAACAAAGGTTTCTGTACCAAATATTAAGTTCTGCTTTTCTGATGTATCAAATACTTATGTCATGCAATAAAATGCAAATTAATTACTTAAAAGTCATACAATGTGATTTTCTGGATTTTTGTTTAAGATTCCGTCTCTCACAGTTGAAGTGTACCTATGATAAAAATTACAGACCTCTACATGCTTTGTAAGTAGGAAAACCTGCAAAATCGTCAGTGTATCAAATACTTGTTCTCCCCACTGTATATATACATACACACACTGTATATACTGCAGTGGAGGAAGGGGAGGACCATTCTCCTCAGAGCATTTCATAAAAATAGTTCAACAAAAAAAAGTTACTTTTTATACGGAACAAAAATATAAACGCAACATGCAACAATTTCAACAATTTTACTGAGTTTCAGTTCATATAAGGAAATCAAGTCAATTGAAATAAATTCATTAGGACCTAATGTATGGATTTCACATGATTGGGCAGGGGCACAGCCATGTGTGGGCCTTGGAGGGCATAGGCCCACCCACTGGGTAGCCAGGCCCAGCCAATTAGAATGAGTGTCTCCCCACAAAAGAGCTTTAGTTCAAATACTCCTGTGTTTCATCATCTGTCAGACGATCCCGCAGATAAAGAAGGCGGATGCGGAGGTCCTCGGCTGACATGGTTACACGTGGTCTGCGGTTGTGAAGCCGGTTGGACGTACTGCCAAATTCTCTTAAACAACATTGGAGGCAGCTCTGGTGGACATTCCTGCAGTCACCATGCCTATTGCACGCTCCATCAAAACTTCAGACATCTGTGGCATTGCATTGTGTTGTGTGACAAAACTGCACATTTCAGAGAGGCCTTTTATTGTCCCCAGCACAAGGTGCACCTGTGTAATGACCATGCTGTTTAATCAGCTTCTTGATAAGCCACACCTGTCAGGTGGATGGATTATCTTGGCAAAGGAGAAATGCTCACTAAGAGGAATGTAAACAAATGTGTGCACAAAATTTGAGAAACATAAGCTTTCTGTGTGTCTGGAACACTTCTGGGATCTTTTACTTCAGCTCACTTTACACATTGCGTTTATTTCAGTATAGATAAAACTATACTATATATATTTACATCACCAAGTAATTGACTAAAACACTGTTTTGCAATGAAAGTCTACAGTAGCTTCAACAGCACTCTGTAGGGTAACACAATGGTGTAACCGGAGGACAGATAGTTTCCGTCCTCCTCTGGGTACATTGACTTCAATACAAAACGTTGGAGGCTCATGGTTCTCACCCTTCCATAGACTTACATAGTAATTATGACAACTTCTGAAGGACGTCCTCCTACCTATCAGAGCTCTTGCAGCATGAACTGACATGTTGTCCACACAATCAAAGATCAGAGAATGAATCTAGTACTGAAAGCATAAGCTACAGCTAGCTAGCACTGCAGTGCATAAAATGTGGAGGGTAGTTGACTCAAAAAGAGAGACAATAGTTGAACAGTTTTGAACAAATTAATTTCTTTACAAATGAAGGAGAAGCAAAAGAGAGAGAGCTAGCTATATTTCACAGTATTTTTTTCACTTAGCTAGCAAAAGCAGCTAGCTAGTTTTGCCTACTCAGAACACCCGGCTCAAACAGGGAGGGATGCTATGCCAGCTAGTTGGCTATGGCTATCCAACACTGGAACTCTTCCAAGTCAATGTAAGCTTTTGGTTTTATGATTTTATTACCACTGGAGTCCATCAGTGTACCTGCTAAACTGCTTGCTGACTGAACTGCATAACTGTAGCAGGTTTACTAACGCGTTCATTTTAGTAGCTATGTTGACTATGATGTTAGCTAATACTGTATGTAAACTTAGTGGTTATGATATGAGGGTTTGGCGTGTTAAGGTTTTTTCGCCTGGTCACAGACAGCTGATTTGTTGTGCACTGAAGTCCACAAGCGAAGGGAAAATGTGAGAGGAGGAGAGCGCGTAGATTCAAGAAGGAATTACGTGATCATGCTGTTTGTATGTAGCAGCTACGAAAGTGAACTGTGTTTACCTGTGATCAGGGGTGTATTCAGTCTGCCGATTCTATTGAAAAACTTTTCTTAAACGGGAGCAAACGGTACCAAACGGGGATAAACATACCTGAATTTGTCCAAAAGAAACTCGTTTGCAACTGTTGAACTAATGATTACACCCTAGATCAGCTAGATGCAAATAATCGTCCTCCATCTTAAACGGCACTGACCTCCACTGATATACTGTATACTATAGGATGCAGTAGGCTACTAAATACATTTTCCAGTGGATCCATAGATGACTCACCCAATGATGAAGGTTAAGCCTAGGTTACTCACCGGTGATGGCCAATGTTCTCATGCCAATACCCTATATCAAGATAAGCTACTTTGAAAAACAGTTGAGTTTTTTTATTTTATTCTACAGACAGATCAGTCTTCTCTTTTCAGCAGTAGGCATTTTTCTCATGATTGTATTTTTAAATTTGCGAAAGGCAAACTGACACCAACCATAGAAACATAATCCATAGATGCCAGTTCCTATTCAAGTCAGGACTGGCAGCCATTGCTAGTGACCCAAGAGTTTAACATTCACATTTCCAGGGTTAGAGGTTCAAAACCCTTTCTATGGATAATATGTTTATGGCCACAACTCTAAAAGATTTTCTATACTTGTTGCGCGTGCTGCCCTAAGTTAAAAAACTTTATCCACAGCTATTTTTATAGAAGCTATTGAGCATGTCACTAAATTATGCTCTCTCATGTAGTATTTTGAATGATGTTCAGACATGACTAATATAATTTTGAATACAAAAAAAAAAAAAAAGAAAAAAGAATGGCCTATTTTTGGCTAAATTATTTCAATTTATCAGGGGGGTGCTGCAGCACCTCCAGCTCCACTACTTTGTGCACACACGCACAAACACACAAACCCTCCACCCTCAGCAGGGTTATTACAGCAACCCTATGGCTGCCACTGATAAGACCAGCCTGTTTGTGTGTACATGTGTGTGCGCGCAGCCGAGCCTGAGGATTACTGATGAGTGTGTTACTGTTGATGCCTTCCTTATCCTTCTGTCCTACCTTTCCTTATCCTCCTATCCAATCCTTCCTTATCCTCCTATCCTACCTTTCCTTATCCTCCTATCCTACCTACCCAATCCTTATCCTCCTATCCTACCCTTCCTTATCCTCCTGTCCTATCCTTCCTTATCCTCCTATCCTATCCTTCCTTATCCTCCTATCCTTCCTTATCCTCCTATCCTATCCTTCCTTATCCTCCTATCCTATCCTCCTATCCTATCCTTCCTTATCCTCCTATCCTATCCTTCCTTATCCTCCTATCCTACCCTTCCTTATCCTCCTATCCTACCCTTCCTTATCCTCCTATCCTACCCTTCCTTATCCTCCTATCCTACCCAGGCAGGTGCTGGACCTTTTCAATAACTTTGTCTGATGACTCCTCAAAATCTCAACCTGAATACAAAAAGAGTGCGGGGAACGGGGGGAGAACTGGCATAAGCAAGCGAGCACACCTCTTCTGTCATCCTCCTTTCCTTTCTTCTCCTCATTCTGTACATCCTATTGGTTCATTATTTACACAGAGGGAGTGGTGTGGTGGAATCTACTCCCCTGCGGTCATTACGCGAGGCTATTACCGCCTCCGCTACCTCTCAGCTCTCATTAGGGCGGGCGGGTGGGCAGGCACACACACAAAAATGGATCTTGTTCAGTGTGTAATGGGGGGGGAGAGGTAGCGGAGGCGGTAATAGCCTCGCTCCCTGTTCTTTCAGCTCCCGCCAGAAAGAACAGGGAGCGAGGGGAAACTGAGGAGGGGACCAGATCAGATAAGAGCAGACCAGATCAGACCAGATCTCACCTACTGTATAAAGTTTATCTGTTGCTTTGTGTTGCTAATGATTGTTTTACCGTGCTGACATATACAGAAGCAGCAATAGTCAGTATATCTGAGAGAACTGAGAACAGATTCTCTCCTTTGAAAAGCTACAGGATCATTCAGTGTTGTGTTGCCCCTAACAACCTCAAATCATTATTAATTTAAAGCAGAGGGGTTTCCTCTCCTTTCCGCCAGTCTACATTATATATTTCTTGCTGTCTCTACTCGTTGATGCTGGCTCTGTGTGTGTGTGTGTGTGTGTGTGTGTGTGTGTGTGTGTGTGTGTGTGTGTGTGTGTGTGTGTGTGTGTGTGTGTGTGTCATCTCAGGTCAGAAGTGCACACACCAAAACCGTTGTGGCTGTTCACAAAAGCGGTTTCCTCTCAGTTTCATCACTTGGGGGGCGGCCATTGTTAGTGTGCGGAAATGCCTGCAGAAAGAATATGAAAATATTGGCAAGTCCTTACAGCTCTTCTGGAGACCTACAGCTGCACCGACCTCACGGTGAACACACACACACACACAGAGTTGTCATACTGTGTACAGTCTAGAGGTCGACCGATTAATCGGAATGGCCGATTAATTTGGGCCGATTTCAAGTTTTCATAACAATCGGTATTTTTGGACACCGATTTTTTATATTTTTTATATATTTTTTTTTTACACCTTTATTTAACTAGGCAAGTCAGTTAAGAACACATTCTTATTTTCAATGACGGCCTAGGAACGGTGGGTTAACTGCCTCGTTCAGGGGCAAAACGACAGATTTTTTACCTTGTCAGCTCGGGGATTCAATCTTGCAACCTTACAGTTAACTAGTCCAACGCTCTAACCACCTGCCTCTTATTGCACTCCACGAGGAGCCTGCCTGTTACGCAAATGCAGTAAGAAGCTAAGGTAAGTTGCTAGCTAGCATTAAACGTATCTTATAAAAAACAATCAATCAATCATAATCACTAGCTAACTACACATGGTTGATGATATTACTAGTTTATCTAGCGTGTCCTGCGTTGCATATAATCGATGCGGTGCGCATTCGCGGAAAAAGGACTCGTTTGCTCCAACGTATACCTAACCATAAACATCAATGCCGTTCTTAAAATCAATACACAGAAGTATATATTTTTAAACCTGCATATTTAGCTAAAAGAAATCCAGGTAAGCAGGCTCGTCACTTCCTCTTGTACTTGCAACTTGCAGACGTGTTGCTGTGCGTTTTGTCGCCAACCTTACTTTGCTACCTGACAACTAAGTTTTTTCCTTTTAAATTACCGTTTATATATTATTTTTTTCTTCAACTTTTTTTTTTTTTTTTCATTCAACTTTTTCACTCCGGACGCTTTATCTGGACATTGTTCGTCAGCACCTTCAACAGCCGAAGCTAAGTAGTAACATTAACATGGTGCCTTCTAATTGCAGTCGCTGTACTCATAATATACAGGAGAACGATCGCCTAACGGCGAGGATAGCTGTGCTGCAAGACCAGCTTCAGACGCAATCGTTAGGCAAGGGTCATTTCAGTGTAGGAAAGGATGAAACAGCGTCTGTGCCACCAGTAAGTACAGATAGTAGAATAAATCCCCCCGCACGGTCCCCGCAGCCGGACAACTTTCTCATGGCTTCTGGAGGGAAATGCTGTAGGAATGCTCAACCGGTGTCGCTCATTCAGCCGACAGAAACTTTCAACCGGCTTTCCCCATTAAGCAGCGAGTCGGAGTCTGAGCCTTCTCTTGTCTCTACTCCTCCCGTTACGGGGTCTGAGACGCCTTAGCTTCCCACCATTAGCTCTGACAAATTGAAAACCCTTGTCATTGGCGACTCCATTACCCGCAGTATTAGACTTAAAACGAATCATCCAGCGATCATACACTGTTTACCAGGGTGCAGGGCTACCGACGTTAAGGCTAATCTGAAGATGGTGCTGGCTAAAGCTAAAACTGGCGAGTGTAGAGAGTATAGGGATATTGTTATCCACGTCGGCACCAACGATGTTAGGATGAAACAGTCAGAGGTCACCAAGCGCAACATAGCTTCAGCGTGTAAATCAGCTAGAAAGATGTGTCGGCATCGAGTAATTGTCTCTGGCACCCTCCCAGTTAGGGGAAGTGATGAGCTCTACAGCAGAGTCTCATAACTCAATCGCTGGCTGAAAACTGTTTTCTGCCCCTCCCAAAAGATAGAATTTGTAGATAATTGGCCCTCTTTCTGGGACTCACCCACAAACAGGACCAAGCCTGGCCTGCTGAGGAGTGACGGACTCCATCCTAGCTGGAGGGGTGCTCTCATCTTATCTACCAACATAGACAGGGCTCTAACTCCTCTAGCTCCACAATGAAATAGGGTGCAGGCCAGGCAGCAGGCTGTTAGCCAGTCTGCCACTAGCATAGTCAGTGTAGTCAGCTCAGCCATCCCCATTGAGACTGTGTCTGTGCCTCGACCTAGGTTGGGCAAAACTAAACATGGCGGTGTTCGCCTTAGCAATCTCACTAGGATAAAGACCTCCTCCATTCCTGCCATTATTGAAAGAGATCGTGATACCTCACATCTCAAAATAGGGCTACTTAATGTTAGATCCCTCACTTCAAAGGCAGTTATAGTCAATGAACTAATCACTGATCATAATCTTGCTGTGATTGGCCTGACTGAAACATGGCTTAAGCCTGATGAATTTACTGTGTTAAATGAGGCCTCACCTCCTGGTTACACTAGTGACCATATCCCCCGTGCATCCCGCGAAGGCGGAGTTGTTGATAACATTTACTATAGCAAATTTCAATTTACACAAAACAAAAATGACGTTTTCGTCTTTTGAGCTTCTAGTCATGAAATCTATGCAGCCTACACAATCCCTTTTTATAGCTACTGTTTACAGGCCTCCTGGGCCATATACAGCGTTCCTCACTGAGTTCCCTGAATTCCTATCGGACCTTGTAGTCATAGCAGATAATATTCAAATTTTTGGTGATTTTAATATTCACATGGAAAAGTCCACAGACTCACTCCAAAAGGCTTTCGGAGCCATCATCGACTCAGTGGGTTCTGTCCAACATGTCTCTGGACCTACTCACTGCTAAAGTCATACTCTGGACCTAGTTTTCTCCCATGAAAAAAATGTTGTAGATCTTAATGTTTTTCCTCATAATCCTGGACTATCGGACCACCATTTCATTACGTTTGCAATCGCAACAAATAATCTGCTCAGACCCCAACCAAGGAGCATCAAAAGTCGTGCTATAAATTCTCAGACAACACAAAGATTCCTTGATGCCCTTCCAGACTCCTTCTGCCTACCCAAGGACATCAGAGGACAAAAATCAGTTAACCACCTAACTGAGGAACTCAATTTAACCTTGCGCAATACCCTAGATGCAGTTGCACCCCTAAAAACTAAAAACATTTGTCATAAGAAACTAGCTCCCTGGTATACAGAAAATACCCGATCTCTGAAGCAAGCTTCCAGAAAATTGGAACGGAAATGGCGCCACACCAAACTGTAAGTCTTCCGACTAGCTTGGAAAGACAGTACCGTGCAGTATCGAAGAGCCCTCACTGCTGCTCGATCCAACTTAATTGAGGAAAATAAGAATAATCCAAAATGTATTTTTGATACTGTCGCAAAGCTAACTAAAAAGCAGCATTCCCCAAGAGAGGATGGCTTTCACTTCAGCAGTAATAAATTCAAGAACTTCTTTGAGGAAAACATCATGATCATTAGAAAGCAAATTACGGACTCCTCTTTAAATCTGCATATTCCTCCAAAGCTCAGTTGTCCTGAGTCTGCACAACTCTGCCAGGACCTAGGATCAAGAGAGACACTTAAGTGTTTTAGTACTATATCTCTTGACACAATGATGAAAACAATCATGGCCTCTAAACCTTCAAGCTGCATACTGGACCCTATTTCAACTAAACTACTGAAAGAGCTGCTTCCTGTGCTTGGCCCTCCTATGTTGAACATAATAAACGGCTCTCTATCCACCGGATGTGTACCAAACTCACTAAAAGTGGCAGTAATAAAGCCTCTCTTGAAAAAGCCAAACCTTGACCCAGAAAATATATATATTTTTAAATTTAAAAAAAAATCGGCCTATATCGAATCTTCCATTCCTCTCAAACATTTTAGAAAAAGCTGTTGCACAGCAACTCACTGCCTTTCTGAAGACAAACAACGTATACGAAATGCTTCAGTCTGGTTTTAGACCCCATCATAGCACTGAGACTGCACTTGTGAAGGTGGTAAATGACCTTTTAATGGCGTCAGACCGAGGCTCTGCATCTGTCCTCGTGCTACTAGACCTTAGTGCTGCCTTTGATACCATCGATCACCACATTCTTTTGGAGAGATTGGAAACCCAAATTGGTCTACAAGGACAAGTTCTGGCCTGGTTAAGATCTTATCTGTCTGAAAGATATCAGTTTGTCTCTGTGAATGGTTTGTCCTCTGACAAAATCAACTGTACATTTCGGTGTTCCTCAAGGTTACGTTTTAGGACCACTATTGTTTTCACTATATATTTTGCCTCTTGGGGATGTCATTCGAAAACATAATGTTAACTTTCACTGATATGCGGATGACACACAGCTGTACATTTCAATGAAACATGGTGAAGCCCCAAAATTTCCCTCGCTAGAAGCCTGTGTTTCAGACATAAGGAAGTGGATGGCTGAAAACTTTCTACTTTTAAACTCGGACAAAACAGAGATGCTTGTTCTAGGTCCGAAGAAACAAAGAGATCTTCTGTTAAATCTGACAATTAATCTTGATGGTTGTAAAGTCGTCTCAAATAAAACTGTGAAGGACCTCGGCGTGACTCTGGACCCTGATCTCTCTTTTGACGAACATATCAAGATTGTTTCAAGGACAGCTTTTTTCCATCTACGTAACATTGCAAAAATCTGAAATTTTCTGTCCAAAAATGATGCAGAAAAATTAATCCATGCTTTTGTTACTTCTAGGTTAGACTGGAATGCTCTACTTTCCGGCTACCCGGATGAAGCACTAAATAAACTTCAGTTAGTGCTAAATACGGCTGCTAGAATCCTGACTAGAACCAAAATATGTGATCATATTACTCCAGTGCTAGCCTCCCTACACTGGCTTCCTGTTAAGGCAAGGGCTGATTTCAAGGTTTTACCTTTAACTTCTTATGGCTGAAGGGGCAGTATTGAGTAGCTTGGATGAAAGGTGCACAGAGGTGCCCATATTAAATGGCCTGCATTCCCAGTTGCTAATATATGCATATTATTATTCATATTGGATAGAAAACACCCTGAAGTTTCTAAAACTGTTTGAATTATGTCTGTGAGTATAACAGAACTCACATGGCAGGCAAAAACCTGAGAAGTTCCACTTCCTGTTTGTATTTTTTCTGGGGGTGCCAATTTTCAACCAAGCTCTCATTGAAATCACAGAGAGATATTGATGAGTTTTCACTTCCTACGGCTTCCACTAGATGTCAACAGTCAATAGAACTTTGTCTGATGAATCTAATGTGAAGGGGGGCCGAAGGAGACAGGAATTAGTGAGCTCTGGCAGGAGGTGATCACGCATTGAACACGCGCGTTCACGTGAGAGTCAGCGCCGTTCCATCGGTCAACTGAAGTCGATGAAATTCTCCGGTTGGAACGTTATTCAAGATGTATGTTAACAACATTCTAAAGATTGATTAAGTACATAGTTTGACATGTTTCTACTGACTGTAACGGAACTTTTGGACATTTCGTCACGTTATAGTGGACGGTAGTGGACGCGCTTTGGGTTTGGCATTTGGTAAACATGTCCAAAGTAGCTAATTTGACATAAATAACGGACATTAACGAACAAGCAAGCATTTATTGTGGACCTGGGATTCCTTGTATTATCATCTATATTTATGATGAGTATTTCTGTTGAAACGATGTGGCTATGCAAAGTCACTTGATGTTTTTGCAACTAGTGAATCTAACGCGTCAATGTAAACTCAGATTTTTTGATATAAATATGAACTTAATCAAACAAAACATGCATGTATTGTGTAACATGAAGTCCTATTAGTGTCATCTGATGAAAATAATCAAAGGTTAGTGATTAATGTTCTCTATTTCTGGTTTTTGTGAAAGCTATATTTCGCTGGGAAAATGGCTGTGCTTATTGTGGTTTTGTGGTGACCTAACATAATCGTTTGTAGTGCTTTCGCTGAAAAACATATTTGAAATCGGACACTTTGGTGGGATTAACAACAAGATTACCTTTAAAATGATATAAGACAAATCTATGTTTGAGGAATTTTAATTATGAGATTTCTGCTTTTTGAATTTGGCGCCCTGCACTTTCACTTGCTGTAGTCATATCATCCCGGTAGCGGGATGGCAGCCATAAAAGATTAACCTACAAAGCATTACATGGGCTTGCTCCTACCTATCAATCCGAGTTGGTCCTGTCGTACATACCTACACGTACGCTACGGTCACAAGACGCAGGCCTCCTAATTGTCCCTAGAATTTCTAAGCAAACAGCTGGAGGCAGGGCTTTCTCCTATAGATCTCCTTTTTTATGGAATGGTCTGCCTACCCATGTGAGAGACGCAGACTCGGTCTCAACCTTTAAGTCTTTATTGAAGACTCATCTCTTCAGTAGGTCCTATGATTGAGTGTAGTCTGGCCCAGGAGTGTGAAGGTGCACAGAAAGGCTCTGGAGCAACGAACCGCCCTTGCTGTCTCTGCCTGACCGGTTCCCCTCTCTCCACTGGGATTCTCTGCCTCTAACCCTATTACAGGGGCTGAGTCACTGGCTTACTGGTGCTCTTTCATGCCGTCCCTAGGAGGGGTGCGTCACTTGAGTGGGTTGAGTCACTGACGCGATCTTCCTGTCTGGGTTGGCCACCCCCCCTTGGGTTGTGCCGTGGCGGAGATCTTTGTGGGCTATACTCGGCCTTGTCTCAGGATGGTAAGTTGGTGGTTGAAGTTATCCCTCTAGTGGTGTGGGGGCTGTGCCTTGGCAAAGTGGGTGGGGTTATATCCTTCCTGTTTGGCCCTGTCCGGGGGTATCATCGGATGGGGCCACAGTGTCTCCTGACCCCTCCTGTCTCAGCCTCCAGTATTTATGCTGCATTAGTTTATGTGTCGGGGGGCTAGGGTCAGTTTGTTATATCTGGAGTACTTCTGTCTTATCCGGTGTCCTGTGTGTGAATTTAAGTATGCTCTCTAATTCTCTCTCTCTCGGAGGACCTGAGCCCTAGGACCATGCCTCAGGACGACCTGACAAGATGACTCCTTGCTGTCCCCAGTCCACCTGGCCGTGCTGCTGCTCCAGTTTCAACTGTTCTGCCTGCGGCTATGGAACCCTGACCTGTTCACCGGACCTGCTACCTGTCCCAGACCTGCTGTTTTCAACTCTCTAGAGACCGCAGGAGCGGTAGAGATACTCTTAATGATCGGCTATGAAAAGCCAACTGACATTTACTCCTGAGGTGCTGCACCCTCGACAACTACTGTGATTATTATTATTTGACCATGCTGGTCATTTATGAACATTTGAACATCTTGGCCATGTTCTGTTATAATCTCCACCCGGCACAGCCAGAAGAGGACTGGCCACCCCTCATAGCCTGGTTCCTCTCTAGGTTTCTTCCTAGGTTTTGGCCTTTCTAGGGAGTTTTTCCTAGCCACCGTGCTTCTACACCTGCATTGCTTGCTGTTTGGGGTTTTAGGCTGGGTTTCTGTACAGCACTTTGAGATATCAGCTGATGTACGAAGGGCTATATAAATAAATTTGATTTGATTTTAATATTAACCAGGTGAAATTGTGTCACTTCTCTTGCGTTCATTGCACGCAGAGTCAGTGTATATGCAACAGTTTGGGCCGCCTAATTTGCCAGAATTTTACGTAATTATGACATAACATTGAAGGTTGTGCAATGTAACAGGAATATTTACACTTATGGATGCCACCCATTAGATAAAATACGGAACGGTTCCGTATTTCACTGAAAGAATAAACGTTTTGTTTTCGAGATGATAGTTTCCGGATTCGACCATATTAATGACCTAAGGCTCGTATTTCTGTGTGTTATGTTATAATTAAGTCTATGATTTGATAGAGCAGTCTGACTGAGCGGTGGTAGGCAGCAGCAGGCTCGTAAGCATTCATTCAAACAGCACTTTCGTATATTTGCCAGCAGGTCTTCGCAATGCTTCAATCCTATCATGTTTAGGACTTCAAGCCTATCAACTCCCGAGATTAGGCTGGTGTAACCGATGTGAAATGGCTAGTTAGTTAGCGGGGTGCGCGCTAATAGCGTTTCAAACGTCACTCGCTCTGAGACTTGGAGTAGTTGTTCCCCTTGCTCTGCATGGGTAACGCTGCTTCAAGGGTGGCTGTTGTCGTTGTGTTCCTGGTTTGAGCCCAGGTAGGAGCGAGGAGAGGGATCGAAGCTATACTGTTACACTGGCAATACTAAAGTGCCTATAAGAACATCCAATAGTCAAAGGTATATGAAATACAAATGGTATAGAGAGAAATAGTCCTATAATTCCTATAATAACTACAACCTAAAACTTCTTACCTGGGAATATTGAAGACTCATGTTAAAAGGAACCACCAGCTTTCATATGTTCTCATGTTCTGAGCAAGGAACTTAAATGTTAGCTTTCTTACATGGCACATATTGCACTTTTACTTTCTTCTCCAACACTTTGTTTTTGCATTATTTAAACCAAATTGAACATGTTTCATTATTTATTTGAGGCAAAATGTATTATATTGATGTAGTATATTAAGTTAAAATAAGTGTTCATTCAGTATTGTTGTAATTGTCATTATTACAAATACATGTTTTTTTTTTTTTTATCGTCTGAACAATCGGTATCTGCTTTTTTTGGTCCTCCAATAATCTGTATCGGCGTTGTGTTATGACAGACATACAGCACTCTGCTCTGTGTGGCTCTGGTGGGTGACTCATACTGATGATGTCACAGGGTGATCCTAACAGTTGGCTCTGGTTGAGGACTCACACTAATCATGTCATAGCCTGGGGACTGGACGGAAGCATCAATGTATTATTTTTTATTTTACCTTTATTGTTCTGAAGCCAGTTCTACAACATCATCTGTCCATTTGTAAACTTAACAACAGCCAGTAAGAGTCTTTAATACAGAAACATCTAAAACCTCTTCAAACATCAGGAGAGGTCTTGTGTTTGCCTCTGGCAGCCCTGGGGCACTTAAGGGGAAAAACGCCAGTCTATAGAGATGCTGATTCCCCCGACCACACGCAGATCAGATTTGTGATGTGGAAGGAGAGAATCTCCTCCCCTCCCCTCCTCTGACTGTCTGACTGACATAAGCATTATAGGAACATGGAGGCCCTGAAGGCTTTTCAGCTCAGCTCGAGGAATCTCCCCTCGCGCCACAGAGCCAATGTTTCACCGACACGCACACACAACCCGATATGAAACTACTCCGCCACCACAACATCCAGCCACTCAGGGACCCATCATGACTGGAGATCCATGGAGTGCATGACTTAAACATTCAAATAAATTGTGCATTGAAAAAGAAAAGTCAAAGGGCGGATTTGAGTGAAAATGTGAGTTATCCATATCTGAGCCTTAATGTTCAGTGTCTCTATAGACATGATGCCACACGTCCATTTCATCATACTGTATACAGATACTGTCACAGTGACAGTCTGACAGACCAACACGGTTTGTGATCTCTTCTTCAGCAATACTAACTAACCTGCCGTCCAGCAGAGGATGCAGTGGAAGTGGGCATTGCCAGGAGAAGACGTTGACTATTTTGGGCAGAGCAAAATGTGATTGGGCATGCATGATCCAAGAAACTTTGAGAACCACTGGTCTTGAGATGCAGCCATTGAGTTTACCAGAGGTCAACATCTGTGTTGGGAATACTCTACTCTACTGTGTGTCTCTGAATTCACTGCAAGAAAATCCTACCTGGTGGATGGCAGGGGAAAAGGGCAGGAGAGCGACAGAGAGAGGGAGGAAGAGAAGAAGAGAGAAAACAGAGCAGAACTGGAGAGTTCAGATGACTCAGGCTGGATCAGCATCAACAAGCTTTAAAAATGAACAATTTTCTCAAATAACAAGAAAATATGTCAGGGAGAAACTGCTGCAGCCAGAGACTCAAACTATTTCAAAAACTGCACTAAACATTCCCGCCATGGGCAAAATTAAGACTTTTACAAAGCAGATTAAAAAAATCCCTACAAAGTACTAATTCCTTTGACAGATATTATCAACTGGAGATTTCAAAATGGTGACTGATCTTCCGTATGCTACCAGAACACAAGGAGAGTGTTAAATAATTGATAGCTTGTGAGCTGGGAGATTTTAAACCCCTCTCTCTCTCTCTCCCTTCTTGTATCAATCATTCATGGGGTTTCCATCCAAAACACTTCAGTCCCTCAAGTATCAAATCTCTCTTTGATAATTGTGGAGGGCCCATCTATGCACAGTGAAAAATCCCACTTAATTTCAGGGGCAGAAAAACGCTCTCCTCTTTACCCTCTCAAGAAATTAGGATAATGATGGTGATGGTTGAAATTGGGAAGGGTTGCATTGCAGGAGTGTAGTAATACCAGACATTAAAGGTAAGGTAATTTGAGGTGAGTGGGGGGGAAACACTCCATATTTGGTATGGGCTACAGCAGACATAATGAAATTGCACGCTCTCTCACCTCTCTCTCAAAAAGTCTCTACATTTTTCTCTTTCTGCCTCTGTAACCACCACTTTAATCTCTCTCCTCACTTCTCCCTCTCTCGATCTCTAAAACCCCACCACCTCTCTCTCTTTCCCTGCGACAGGTAGCCTAGCAATTAAGAGCGTTGGACCAATAACCGAAAGGTTGCTGGTTCAAATCCCCAAGCTGGCAAGGTGAAAAAAATCTGCTGTTCTACCCTTGAGCAAGGCAGTTAACCCCCAACAACTGCTCCCTGGGCGCCGATGACGTTGATTAAGGCAGCCCCCCCACACCGCTCTGATTCAGAGGGGTTGGGTTAAATGCAGGAGACACATTTCGGTTGAATGCATTGCGTTGTGCAACTGACTAGGTATCCTCTCTTTCACCACCTCTCCTCTACACCCCCCCCCCCCCCCCCCTTCCCACACTCTCTGGATTCTAAAAGCTAGGCCTGTCAAAGTCACTAAGGACACAGCACACATTATCATCCACAAAGAGCCATAACACCGCTGACACCATTTAAGCAGCCACAAGGTTATCCATTACACATACATGGCCACATGCACACACACGGTATGGCTATTATTTACACCCCCAGCCCAGTGGGTCAGACAGAGTCTGTGTCCACAATGACTCCAATTTGCCTTTAGATTAATTATAACTTTAGCTAGATAGCTAAGATTGAAGGTAGAGCACTGCCATTATTGCTAGCTGACGTTAGAATTCCCTAGCTATTTCTGAGCAACTTTGATAGCTCATGGCAACATTGCCATCTGTCTAAAGTAAAATGTATTGTCTACTAATTTATTGTCTACTAATTTATTGTCTAACAAATTGTCTACTAATTATTTGTCTACTTGTCAATGTCATCATATTTCCAGGTCACTATAGTGTAAATTTGACTAAACAGTCATTAGTCCCCGTTCAGAAAGACATCATACGCTGAGGCATCTGGAGAACGTTGACCACAATGGCAACGTTGCCACAGAGTGACGGAGGTGCAACCCATGAATAGTCTACTACTTTTGACCAGAACTCATAGGGTCCTGCACTTGTCAAAAGTAATACACTAGGGAATAATTGCCATTTGCAACACAGAGAGACATCACATCCAGGACTACGGTATACAGGACTGGCTGGCTGAGTGATATGACTGGCTGTCTGGCTGAGTGATATGACTGGCTGGCTAGCTGGCTGAGTGATCTGGCTGGCTGGCTGAGTGATTTGAGGAATGATAGAGTAATACTAATCACCCGTCAAGATGGCCTGACAGCCTTCCCTGGTCAAAGTGGCCTGACAGCCTTCCCTGGTCAAAGTGGCCTGACAGCCTTCCCTGGTCAAAGTGGCCTGACAGCTTTCCCTGGTCAAAGTGGCCTGACAGCTTTCCCTGGTCAAAGTGGCCTCGACAGCTTTCCCTGGTCAAGATGGTTTCGACAGCCTTCCCTGGTCAAGATGGTTTCGACAGCCTTCCCTGGTCAAGATGGTTTCGACAGCCTTCCCTGGTCAAGATGGTTTCGACAGCCTTCCCTGGTCAAGATGGTTTCGACAGCCTTCCCTGGTCAAGATGGTTTCGACAGCCTTCCCTGGTCAAGATGGTTTCGACAGCCTTCCCTGGTCAAGACGGTTTCGACGGCCTTCCCTGGTCAAGACGGTTTCGACGGCCTTCCCTGGTCAAGACGGTTTCGACGGCCTTCCCTGGTCAAGACGGTTTCGACGGCCTTCCCTGGTCAAGATGGTTTCGACAGCCTTCCCTGGTCAAGATGGTTTCGACAGCCTTCCCTGGTCAAGATGGTTTCGACAGCCTTCCCTGGTCAAGATGGTTTCGACAGCCTTCCCTGGTCAAGATGGTTTCGACAGCCTTCCCTGGTCAAGATGGTTTCGACAGCCTTCCCTGGTCAAGATGGTTTCGACAGCCTTCCCTGTGCCAGTAATCTGTGTGTTGGCTGGGCGCTAGGCCAGCGACTGACTGGATTTTACTTGAATTTAACCTCAGTCAAGTGACGGATGGCAGCATGGACGGAAAGAGGGAAGGCTGCAGTGGCAGTGAGGGTAGAAGGGGTAAAGAACAAGTTGTTTCTCTGGTTCAGTCTTTCTCCCCCTCTCATTTTCTCTCTTTCAGCCCTTCTCTCTGTATCTCCATGTCTCTCCCTCCGACCTTGCCTGTCATCTGTATAAAACCGATTTTCCGGCCTGCTGGGTTTCAGCCACATGGGCCCAGAAAAGAAGGACACACACACACACACAGAGAGAGACAGAGAGACAGGGAGACAGGGAGACAGAACTCTGGGTAGAGGAACGGTAGACCTGACACTCCTGGATACTGTATAGACTGCCTTGAACAAAACATCGCCTTGAACAAAACATCAGCTTGCTAGGCATGTTGACAGAAAATACAATGATGAAGAAATGTAGACTAAATAGGCTACAGCACAAACAGATCTGACAAGAAACTTGCGTTGAATAATTTTCCAGTATTTGTATTTGAAAGGAGGGAGGGTGGCACAAGTGTCGCAAAGACAATGACAACCCCACAAACAATCATTAGCCTGATGTGAATGGGCGTCAAACACACACAAGATGGGCTGTGAAAGAGTCACTTGTTATGACACACTGTATACACTGTATACACTGTCAGTACAAGCTGTGGAAATGAATGTACACATCAAGCCTAATATTTGTTCAATAAATATTACCTAATGAAACAAGAACAGAGCTATAGGGTGTGTGCCAAATTGCACCCACTCTTTAGGGAATAGGGTGCCATTTCGGATGCACCTATTGCGTGAATGTTCGTAGAGTGTTCAGTCACCGTGAATGGCCTCATTGGTCAACGGAGGTGAGGCGTACTAATCAACCACCAGTGACGCCTTGCATCCTCACTGAAAACATACACTGAGCATACCAAACATTGGGTACGCCTTCCTGATATTGAGTGGCACCACCTCCCCCTTTTGCCCTCAGAACAGCCAAAATTCGTCAGGGCATGGACTCTACAAGACGTTGAAAGCGTTCCACAGAGATGCTGGCCCATGTTGACTCCAATGCTTCCCAATAACTTTTTCTTTGCTTTGTCATTATGAGGTATTGGGAAAAATATATATTTAATACATTTTAGAATAAAGCTGTAACGTAACAAAATGTGGAAAAAGTCAAGGGATCTGAATACTTTCAGAAGGTACTGTATCTAATCGAATCCACAGATTGTGAGTTAAAGATAAATACTTTTACTGACCAGGTATCTCTAGATCTCCCAACAATGCTATTTCTGGGGTCAATTTTAGATTCATGTTATGCTTTTTCAGTTATTCCTAAACCGGAGACCAGAAACAGGCTACCCGAGGGCAATACCAGAACAAATGGTTTATTGATTCTGTATCCTCACAACAAAATCTACAGAGCTGTGATGATTGTATGCCCCAAATATTCAACATTTTGTTGGTGGCAAGGATTCTGTACAATCATTTTTGCTGAAAGTCACGAAGTCTTGAATCATTTTATATATCAACTCATACACCCTGTGCCATGGAATCGGTACATCAAATATCTCTTCCTAAATATTTTGCAATCTGTATGGCACAGCTGTCAACATCCTGGTCCTCAAATGAAACTGGTATACTTTCCTATTTATGCTATTTTTGTTCCTCTGCCAGTTTTGATCCTTTATATTGGGTGAACAGACCAGTTCCCTACCTCCTCCCGCTGCCACACCTGCCTCCACTTTTGGGGTAATGCTGTAATCAATTGGTTGTGATCTTGGATTGAGAAGACCTTCCCAAACAATTCCAATAACTCCATGAAAAGACATAACTCCACCATGCCAATATCATTTAAAAACAATACACCCTCTTCAAGCATATTTTTCAAACAAATGAAGTTGGAAGTTTACATACACCTTAGCCAAATACATTTAAACTCAGTTTTTCACAATTCCTGACATTTAATCCTAGTAAAAATTCCCTGTCTTAGGTCAGTTAGGATCACCATTTTATTTTAAGAATGTGAAATGTCAGAATAACAGTAGAGAGAATGATTTATTTCAGCTTATTTCTTTCATCTCATTCCCAATGGGTCAGAAGTTTACATACACTCAATTAGTATATGGTAGCATTGCCTTTAAATTGTTTAACTTGGGTCAAACGTTTCAGGTAGCCTTCCACAAGCTTCCCACAATAAGTTGGGTGAATTTTGGCCCATTCCTCCTGACAGAGCTGGTGTAACAGTCAGGTTTGTAGGCCTCCTTGCTCGCACACGCTTTTTCAGTTCTGCCCACACATTTTCTATAGGATTGAAGTCAGGGCTTTGTGATGGCCACTCCAATACCTTGACTTTGTTGTCCTGAAGCCATTTTGCCACAACTTTGAAAGTATGCTTGGGGGTCATTGTCCAGTTGGAAGACCCATTTGCGACCAAGCTTTAACTTCCTGACTGATGTCTTGAGATGTTGCTTCAATATATCCACATAATTTTCCTCTCTCATGATGCCACATATTTTGTGAAGTGCACCAGGCCCTCCTGCAGCAAAGCACCCCCACAACATGATGCTGCCACCCCCGTGCTTCACGGTTGGGATGATGTTCTTCGGCTTGCAAGCCTCCCCCTTTTTCCTCCAAACATAATGATGGTCATTATGGCCAAACAGTTATATTTTTGTTTCATCAGACCAGAGGACATTTCTCCAAAAAGTACGATCTTTGTCCCCATGTGCAGTTGCAAACTGTAGTCTGGCTTTTTTATGGCTGTTTTGGAGCAGTGTTTTCTTTCTTGCTGAGTGGCCTTTCAGGTTATGTCGATATAGGACTCGTTTTACTGTGGATATAGATACTTTTGTACCTGTTTCCTCCAGCATCTTCACAAGGTCCTTTGCTGTTGTTCTGGGATTGATTTGCACTTTTCGCACCAAAGTACTTCATCTCTAGGAAACAGAACGCATCTCCTTCCTGAGCGGTATGACAGCTGCGTGGTCCCATGGTGTTCATACTTACGTACTATTGTTTGTACAGATGAACGTGGTATCTTCAGGCGTTTGGAAATTGCTCCCAAGAATGAACCAGACTTGTGAAGGTCTACAATTCTTTTCCTGAGGTCTTGGCTGATTTCTTTTGATTTTCCCATGATGTCAAGCGAAGAGGCACTGAGTTTGAAGGTAGGCCTTGAAATACATCCACAGGTACTCCTCCAATTGAGTCAAATTATGTCAATTAGCCTATCAGAAGCTTCTAAAAGGCATGACTTCATTTTCTGTCATTTACCAAGCTCTTTAAAGGCACAGTCAACTTAGTGTATGTAAACTTCTGTCCCACTGGAATTGTGATACAGTGAATAAGTGAAATAATCTGTCTGTAAACAATTGTTGGAAAAATGGCTTGTGTCATGCACAAAGTAGATGTCCTAACCGACGTGCCAAAACTATAGTTTGTTAACAATAAATTTGTGGAGTGGTTGAAAAACGAGTTAATGACTCCAACCTAAGTGTATGTTAACTTCTGACTTCAACTGTAAATACATGTATTTTATCGACCATAAATATTTGTTCTCTCTTTTCTGGGGGATGAAATTGAAATTGTAACCAGCTCTGCAATGCTTTTTTGAAAAAGACAGATACTTTGAACAATATGTCATTTTAAATTATTCGAAAATGAGACATGGCAATCTGTACAAAGACAAAAGGGCAATTTTTAAACAATGGATGAGCTTTTCTTAGTAATCTACTTGAGAACCATTTTGGGTGCAAGTAAAACTTGAAGCTTTTAGAGAGAGGTTGCCATATTGCCATATGTTCGTGAGTAAACTGAGATACGACTAAAGAGTTGATCAGTGTAATTTTTCCATAAATAGACGTGGTTGCAGGATCTTGTCTATTTTTACTAGTTTTCTATTAAAATTCATTGTGGAGAGCTCATTAACATATTTAATGATATGAATACCAAGTATGTCTACTTCACCGTCAGCCCATTGTATAGGTAAACTGCAGGGTAATGTAAAAGTAGTGTTTTTTCAAGATCCAATACAGAATATTGTACACCTCCAGAGAGGCCAAAAAAGTTATCTAGATCTTCAATGAGATATTGCAGGGATCTAGCTTGCAGACTTAATATAAAAACTTGAGCCATTGGCATACATGCAAACCTTAGTTTTTGAACCTTCGATTTCTAATCCTCTAAGGTTGTTATTTGATCAGATTTTAATAGATAGCATTTCGATGGCCATAACAAATAGATATGGTGAAAGCGGACACCCTTGTTTAACTCCTCTTGACAGTTCAAAACTCTGAGAAGTAGCCTCTATTTACATCTGGGGTTCCTATACATTACTTTTACCCATTTAATAAGAGTTTCACAGAAATTTTTAAAATCCAGGCATTTATACATAAACTATGATTACCAGGCCTGGCTTCTTAGACATTTCATGTTGTTCTATTATCTCTAGTAGTTGTCGTATATTATCTCCAATGTACTGTCCATGTAAAAAACCTGTCTGATCAGGATTAACAATACCTGATAAAACCTTTTTAAATTCTGAATTTTTTGAATCGCAACATTGAAGTGTATGAGGCCTCCAGTTTTAAGTTGGACTGGATCTTTATATTTTCCATCTGGGTCTTGCTTTAATAATAATGAAATCAGACCTTCCTGCTGATTAACGGACAGACTACAATTTCTATAGGGGCACTTAAAACAAGTTAATAATGGAGCTTTGAGTATATAAAAAATGCCATCAAGCCCTGGGGTTTTTCCCAAACTGAAAGGATTTAATAACCTCAAAGTTATTCTTCTGTGATTCGGCCTACGCACTGATAGTTTTGTGCATTTGCAAATTCATTCAGAGGGTGAGGATGAGATAACAAAAAAACATCTGCTTAAAATATTTAGCTTCCTCTTTTACATTTACATTTAAGTCATTTAGCAGACGCTCTTATCCAGAGCGACTTACAATATAATTCAGTGAATCATGGATTTCTCCATCTTTAGTAACGAGTTTCTGCAAATTATTCGTTGTAGCGTTCCTGTGTTGGAGATTGAGGAAGGATTTGGTAAATTTTTCTCCATATTCCATCCAGTTTGCTTTATTTTTGTTATAGATTACATTAGATTGTTCTTGAATAAGTTCCTCCAGTTCTTTTTGTTTTTCCTCTAACTTGTTTTGTATCTCTGTATTTCCCTTGTCTTCGCTTTAGACAGAAACAGCTTCTTTTTTTTTAACTGATGAATACTGAATTGAATGGTACCCCAAAAAACAAGGGGATTTGCTGTACCTATATTGTACTGGGGGAAAAAATTATCAATAATTTGGTCTTAGTTAAGAATATATTATCCTCCAGTAGACTTTGATAAAATTGCCAATATCCCCATCCACGTGGAAATTCTGTAAGAGTTATTTGAAGGCCAATTAGATGGTGGTCCGATCGCATTCTGTCTCCTATCAATACTTTTTTAACCTTAGATGCAAAAGACAAAGTAGCCAAGACGACTATCTTGTATAAGTCTCCTCCATGTACATCTCACTAGGTAAGAGTTTTTTAGTCCCCAAATATCCACTATTTCTAATGTGTCCATAATATCTGTGATCTCTTTAAGAAACAGGTGATTATAGTTTGGAGAGTGATTTCCTTTACTGTCCATTAAGGTACTTAACACTGTGTTATAGTCTCCCACCATTATGATTTGATCGTTTGTTGCCTGTAAATTCAATAAATTGTTATAACTATTTTTGAAATAAATATGGATTATCCTGATTTGGACTATATAGATTAATGAGCCAAAATGTTTAATCCACTTTCATATTCAAAAGGATCCACCTTCCTTGTGAATCATTCCTGACTGTTTGCACATTCGGATAAAACATTTTTTATGAATTAATATCGTCACACCTTTCGAGTTCCTTTGTCCATGAGAGAAAATTATTTCACCACCCCATTCCTTTTTCCACGCAACTTTATTTAAGGATGTAGAGTGAGTTTCCTGTTTCCTTTTCTTATAATCTGCTATGCAGTTACAATTATAACTGGCTATACTCATGTTCTTTTTGTTTGATTTTAGTTTTTTTATTCTCTTGTGTGTTTGCCTGTGAGCCAATGCCACAGATGTTAGATGTTATAAATAATAACCCAGACAATTTGCATGGTTGAGTGTATGTGTGTAACATGAAGTGAGAATAGCCTTAATATTCAGGAGGATAATTGTAATCCATATCGTATCACCATCATAGTTGCATCATAATTACATTAAACATCACTTTCATAGAAAAACACATTCCAGCTTTTTCATAATAATTGACGTTTCACATGGTTATGAAAGGGACATTGCATTACTACAAAGATGGCTTCCCTACAGTACAAATGTATCCCGTACAATATGTTATTATTCCCCAATGTCCCTGTTCTGAGATCTTCCCATTGCTTGTTGTAAACATAGATAAACATGTAGAGAAAGACTTACAAAAGATAGACAAACAAAAAACATTAAATTATAGAAAAGTGCCACAGATGTCTCATATTTTGAAAGAGCTTGCAATTGGCATGCTGACAGCAGGAATGTCCAACAGCGCTGTTGCCAGAGAATGTTCATTTCTCTACCAAAAGTCGCCTCCAACATCGTTTTAGAGAATTTGGCAGTACGTCCAACTGGCCTCACAAAAGCAGACCAAGTGTAACAACGCCAGCCCAGGACCTCCACATCCGGCTTCTTCCCTTGCGGGATCGTATGACAACAGCCACCCGGCCAGATGATTAAACTGAGGAGTATATCTGTCTGTAATAAGCCCTTTTGTAAGGAAAAACTCATTCTGATTGGCAGAGCCCCGCCTGTTTAGCTAAACTTCTTTTTTTTTTTGCATGTTATTTTGGCATTTCAGCCTAGCTCAGTGTTAGGCTGAAATTGTGGAGGGGCAACCATTGGAAAATACAGAGCGTAGGGGTTGGTAATCTTCTCTAGTTGCACCGTAATTGGGTAAGTATTCTGTCACTCATGGGGACACTACGTCACTGAAAAATCTACAGGGAGAGGTAGAAAGTTCAAGCCTAGCAAATGTTTTATCCTTATCAAATGAAGAAACATTATAGATAAAATATATCGGTGCTCATCGGCCATTGGACATAAACATTACACAACAAGTTGGAAATTGCAACTTCTAAATGAGTGGTTTGGAAGGAATCAGTGGCTAACTATAAGCATCACAATTTTGCTTCCCCTGCTATTCAGTGGAGCCGGTGTGTGGTCCAAGTCTGGGTTTAAGGGTCTCTTTTCCAAGCTTAAAAGGATAAACATTCACACGCAACACCACGGGCCAGAAAAGGTTGAATACGTCGGCCATGCTGTCAATCCAACTTCTGCCACATTCAAAACGCCTGGAAACTCGAAACCTCAGACTTCAGTGAGTTCAAGACAACTGGGAACTCAAAGGAAAAAAACGAGCTCCAACTGGAAAAATATGTTTTGAACGGTCATCCAACTCGGAATGCCAAGTCGGGAACTCGGGCCTCTTTCTAGAGCTCTGACCTGAAGATCATTGTCGTCATGATTCAACCTTGTTTTTTTCTGAGTTCCTAGTTGTCTTGAAAGCACCATAAATCAAGAGAATGCCAGACTTTGATGACAAAGTTTCATTACAAAATGTGCATACAAGAAGAACCAACGCGCCTCCTTCCTATTCAAGTGAGCGGTGAGTCCAAAAATGTATTGTATGCTGCTGCATAAATTATGTAATATGCCAGGGAGAAATGTATACTGCAGCTAAGAAAGTAATAATAAGTGTATTTTGTGTAGTAAGCTGTTAGTATCCCTTGACAATAATGGCACCGGAGAAGAAGGCAGACATTTTACGTGTCCCCAACTGATTGTGTTTTTTTTTGTTAGTTTACTTGCGTTTTTGTCATTTCTTTTGTACATAATGTTGCCGCTACTGTCTCTTATGACCGAAAATAACTTCGACATCTGAACTGCGATTACTCACCACGGACTGGCAGAATCTTTTTTTCCATTAACGAACCTGACCCAAACAATATACTGCTTTCTCGGGAACAGGCACAGATCCCTGTGATATGCGTGAAGAGGCGGACAAAAAAGAGGCCAAAGGGCGGGCTGCCTTCTGAGAATTCGTATGCGATCGAATAAACCCCCACTTCCTTCCATTCTGCTCGCAAGGGGTGGCGGGCTATGTATTTTTGTAAATAACAGCTGGTGCACGATATCTAAGGAAGTCTCGAGCTATTGCTGGCCTGAGGTAGAGTATCTCATGATAAGCTGTCGACCACACTATCTACCTAGAGAGTTTATCATCTCTATTTTCGTAGCTGTTTACATACCATCACAGTCAGAGGTTGGCACTAAGACAGCATTTAATGGGTTGTATTCCGCCATAAGCAAACAAGAAAACAGTCCCCCAGAGGCGGTGCTCCTAGTAGCCGGGGACTTTAATGCAGAGAAAATTAAATCAGTTTTACCAAATTTCTGTCAGCATGTTAAATGTGAAACCAGAGGAGAAAAAAAACTCAGGACCCACTTTCCTCCACACAGAGACGCATACAAAGCTCTCCCTTGCCCTCCATTTGGCAAATCTGACCATAATTCTATCCTCCTGATTCCTGCTTACAAGCAAAACTTAAAGCAGGAAGCACCAGTGGCTAGATCAATTTTAAAAAATGGTCAGATGAAGCAGATGCTAAGCTACATGACTGTTTTGCTAGCACAGACTGGAATATGTTCCGGGATTCCTCCGATGGCATTGAGTACACCACATCAGTCATTGGCTTCATCAATAAGTGCATCGATGACGTCGTCCCCACAGCAACCGTACGCACATACCCCAACCAGAAGCCATGGATTACAGGCAACATCCGCACTGAGCTAAAGGCTAGAGCTGCCGCATTCAAGGAGCGGGACTCTAACCCGGACGCTTATAAGAAATCCCGCTGTGCCCTCCGACAAACCATCAAACAGGCAAAGCGTCAGTACAAGACTAAGATCGAATCGTACTACACCGGCTCTGACACCCGTCGGGCGTGGCAGGGCTTGCAAACCATTACAGACTACTTAGGGAAGCACAGCTGAGAGCTGCCCAGTGACACGAGCCTGCCAGACGAGCTAAACTACTTATATGCTCACTTCGAGGCAAATAACACTGAAACATGCATGAGAGCACCAGCTAACCCGGAAGACTGTGTAATCACGCTCTACGCAGCCGATGTGAGTAACACCTTTAAACAGGTCAACATTCACAAGGCCAAAGGGCCAGACGGATTACCAGGACGTGTACTGCGAGCATGCGCTGAACAACTGGCAAGTGTCTTCACTGACATTTTCAACCTCTCCCTGTCCAAGTCTGTAATACCAACATGTTTTAATCAGACCACCATAGTGCCTGTGCCCAAGAACACTAAGGTAACCTGCCTAAATGACTACCGACCCGTAGCACTCACGTCTGTAGCCATGAAGTGCTTTGAAAATTGGTCATGGCTCACATCAACACCATTATCCTGGAAACCCTAGACCCACTCCAATTTGCATACCGCCCCAACAGATCCACAGATGATGCAGTCTCTATTGCACTCCACACTGCCCTTTCCCACCTGGACAAAAGGAACACTTCTGTGAGAATGCTTTCATTGACTACAGCTCAGTCTTCAACACCATAGTGCCCTCAAAGCTCATCAATGAGCTAAGGACCCTGGGACTAAACACCTCCTTCTGCAACTGGATCCTGGACTTACTGACGGGCCGCCCTCAGGTGGTAAGGGTAGGTAACAACACATCCGCCACACTGATCCTCAACACAGGGGCCCCTCATGGGTGCGTGCTCAGTCCCCTCCTGTACTCCCTTTTCACTCATAACTGCACGGCCAGGCACGACTCCAAACCCATCATTAAGTTTGTCGATGACACAACAGTGGTAGGCCTGATCACTGACAACGACTAGACAGCCTACAGGGAGGGGGAGGGGTCAGAGATCTGGCCATGCGGTGCCAGGACAACAACCTCTCCCTCAACGTGATCAAGACAAAGGAGATGATTGTGGACTACAGGAAAAAAAAGGGGACCGAGCACGCCCCCATTCTCAACGACAGGGCTGTAGTGGAGCAGGTTGAGAGCTTCAAGTTCTTTGGTGTCCACATAACCAACTAACATGGACCAAGCACACCAAGACAGTCGTGAAGAGGGCACAACAAAACCTATTCCCGGAGATTGAAAATATTTGGCATGATCCTCAAAAGATTCTACCGCTGCACCATCGAGGGCATCCCCAGACTGGTTGCATCACTGCCTGGTATGGCAACTGCTCGTCCTCCGACCGCAAGGCACTACAGAGGGTAGTGCGTACGGCCCAGTACGTCACTGGGGCCAAGCTTCCTGCCATCCAGGACCTCCATACCAGGCGGTGTCAGAAGAAGGCCCTAAAAATTGTCAAGGACTCCAGCCACCCTAGTCAGAGACTGTTCTCTCTGCTACCGCACGGCAAGCGGTACCGGAGCGCCATATCTAGGTTCAAGAGGCTTCTAAACAGCTTCCACCCCCAAGCCATTAGACTCCTGAACACCTAATCAAATGGCTACCCAGACTATTTGCATTGCCCTCCTCCCCCTCTTTTACACCGCTGCTACTCTGTTGTTATCATCTACGCATAGTCACTTTAATAACTCTACCCACATGTACATATTAGCTCACCTAACCGGTACCCGCGCACATTGACTCTATACCGGTACCCCCTGTATATAGTCTCGCTATTGTTATTTTACTGCTGCTCTTTAATTACTTGTTACTTTTATTTCTTATTCTAATACATATGTTTTATTTATTTTTAAACTGCATTGTTGGTTAAGGGCTTGTAAGCAAGCATTCCACTGTTGTATTCGGCACGTGACTAATAAAATGTTATTTGATGTGCTTCACCCTAATAATTTGGTCCCGTTCCCCCTCAAAACTCAGCCTACTGTTCTGACTTGGTATCACACATTTAGCATATAGGCTGTTTTGGAGAAATGTCATCATTCGAATATTGTAAACACTTCCTTTGTCGGCTTATATGCCCCCTTAATTTATCCTACAGTTCTGACTTGGTGTACAGGGAGAGAATCATGTAAGAACGGCCCATGTTCTGAATTCTGTTTCTGAAGTTCTGAACAAATAGTTACATCGACAACGTCTGTCTTAGCTCGCTCATTAATGTCTTTATCAAAGTGACGGATTGCCACGTATGCGCTCATCATTCCCTTATGCAATAGTTTGCACATCTCAATTTTCATTAAAAAACACATTTGTTTAAGCAAGTCAGCCATATCAGCTGTATTGTAAAGGCAGTCAATGAGGCTGAATGAACTGTTTCGCTGCCAGACAAGGCTCCGCTGATAGCCAGGTGTAGCAGTGGTGAGGATTCACTCCATGGTGCTGAAAAGAAAGCTCTGCTGTTGGGACAGCTTCATGTAGGCCCCAACAGTTTGTGGGCACCGTTTGTCACCGGTATAGTGCCATTTATGTATTGTTTAGTGTTGTGGCTTTGCTGGCATGCTTCTTTTTGCCTCACCAAGACGTATGTCATGAAGTTGGCCTAGGGGTAGGTTTATGACAGTCATAAATACCTCTCCCCCCCCCTACTCTACTGATGTGACATTAGAAAACCCTTTGGTTAACATAGAGATTCTGGGAACATCAGAAGTTGGGGGGAAATGAACTATATTATGGTAATCCGACCAAGTGAACATATGCGGGGGTACTTAAGGTATATTATGTCAGTTCGGTTGTCATCTGGCACATTCTCATCAATGATAGAATGACAAACTCTACTGTGGAAAGTCTGCACATCAGAGGTATCGGATTCACATGGAATTGTTGTTTAATTCAAATGTTTGAATATGAAAATATTTGTGAAGAGATTAAATGTAATTTTAGCTTCCAAATGAGAGATTTGGGTTTTCATAAGTTTAGGGCTCTGCTCAACCAGTGGCCCGCCCCTGTGAAGAGACATGGGTTATAAACTATTCAGACACACCCCTCTCCCTCCACTATATAAGCCATTGACAAAAATGTAACCTCCTGTTCCGAGGATGTGAGGACGACGGTCCAATGTCAGAATGGTTCAGATAACATGTCAACTACAAAACTAAGCCAACCTCAGCATGAGCTTTGGTTGCGAATGGTATGAACTTTGAACTCTTATTCACTATAGAAGTGATACCTCCTAGACGTTGTTAGCAACAGCAGCTGCAAACGTAAATTAGGACAGACAGAGTATCCAGTCTACCACTCAGCAGCAGCAGCAGAGACATTCTTCAAAGGACAAAGGACCCGGTTGGGCAGCACGGCCTTCCATCTACCACCAACCTACCGAAGCACAGCTCAGAGTAAATATTTATTGCATTTTCCTTTTCCAAATTGCCGGTAATTTAGAATGCATAAGATATTGTTTTTACGATAGCACAGCCCTTTGTTCCTCAGTCTTCCCGCTCTTTCACTCAAACCCAGCCCCTTTTCTTTTGTGTAACAAGCTGTCATATCTGTTCCACCCGCTAGGGACGTTTTCCTTTATGACGTAATTTGTAATCAAGGTATGATTCATTCCGTGTATATGTAATTCTGTGTGATTTAGTTAGGTATTTAGTAAATAAATAATTAAACCCAATTTTGTATTGCTGATTCAACTTGTTAGCCAGGGTTCGTGAAGATAACCAAGAATTTACAACTTTCAGATGAGACTGAAATAAGGTGACGATTAATATTGACTGCTATTGATGTAAAATATTACTAGGTCTTTAAGAGTTTATTCGGAAGATAACAGCTCTATAAATATTCTTTCGTGGTGCCCCTCCTCTCTAGTTAATTACATTTACATGATTAGCTCAATCAGGTAAATATTAATTACGGAGAAAGTATTTTATAGAATAGCATGTCATAACACTTAATCCGGCATAGCCAAAGACACAACACTTACATGCTAAAATCGCATGTGTGTGTGTATATATAACGCATTAGCCTGTAGTTTCATAAAGCTTTGATAAAAAGGGATCTTTCACATTACAAGGTTATGTGAGGTGTCAGATTTGGCAGAGAGGTGCTGTCTAGACTCACCTCTTCGTACTGCAATCTGCCAACAGTCAATTAAATACTCTTCCTATTTTATTCAAATGTTTCACACCTCGTAACAACGCTGGTATGGCCTCTGGCCCACTGTAATATAACTGTCAAATCAAAACGGGCTTTTCTCCTTTTCCTAGATCAAATGCAGATCTTTTTTTGTGATAATATTTTGATGTAAAACTATCAGTTTGTCTGTTTAATATACCAGTAGATCTAAAGAGAGACCCTTCAGGAGTTATCAGAGATAGGCCACAATCAGTCGTCAGGAAGGCAGTCAATCAGGCAGTCAGCCAGCTCGTCAGGCAGTCACTCAGTCAGTCAGCTAGACAGACAGACTGTGACTTCCCACACAACACCAACTCCCGCTTACAGACAACAAGCAAATATAGTTTGTTTGTGCTGTGACTATTGGCTATTTGAATGAAGTTACAATGCAAACAAAATGCAAATGGTTCATACATTCTGATAGTTCCAGTACAAGGTAATGGGGTGGCTACCAATATTGTGTTGACTAACAGATGACAAGTCCCTATAGAAGATTACAAATCTATATAGAGTGAGAGTGAGAGAGACATAGAGAGAGAGAGACAGAGACAGAGACAGGGACAGGGACTTAGGAACCCAAAATAGTTCTACCTGGAACCAAAAAGGGTTTTCCTAGGGGTCAGAGGGATCTTCAAAAGGGAGAGGAAGAAGAGAGCGAGAGCAAGAGAAAGAGAAAGAAATGAGAGAGAACAGTGAGAGAGCAAGTGACTGTGAGAAGCAGAGGAGAGAGAGTGAGTGACAGAGGGGAGGAGTGGATGATGTTGAGCCAACAGCACGCTATGCCATACAGGCTTATCATTGTGTAGGATTTAATGTTTTCTGTCATGATGCCGCTGAGCTGAAACCTGTTTGGCCAGAAAGTGACAGTGAGTTTAGAGACACTCCTCTCAAGCACTGACTGCTGGATCTCACCTCAGCTGACCATCACATACAGAGGGAAGACCAAGAGGCCTGGTAAAAAGTAGTGCACTATATAGGGAATATGGTTCCATTTGACCAAGTGGGTACTGAGAATATCAGCAATTATTTTGTGAGTGAAAACGACTAAATTGAGCATTGAGTCGATAGCAACACAAGCAAGATAAAAATCACAAAAACATAACTGCAGAACACATGTTCAAACATTGACTGACTGACTCACTCTACTCCCCCTTCTATGAACAGGGGAGGGGAGAGATAGCTAATAATAACAACCTCACCGCCGGCTGGCCAGCAACCAACATTACCATCGCCATCATCACAGTACAAAGGAAATGTAGAGCAGCTCATAGAAAGGCTTCATAACGATTTACAAAGTGACCCGTCAAACAGATTTCCCCTGACAGCATGACAGGCTGCTCGTCTTTCCTCCTCCCATTCCTTCCTCTCTACTGCATTCCTTCTTCGCCCTACCACCTCCTCTTTATCTTCCCCCTCCCTTTCTCTCGCTCATCTCTTCCTCCACCTTTTCTTCTTTCTCTTGCTCCTCCTCAGCAAAGGGAAATACCTCCCCTCCTCCCGACTGTTTCAGGAGCTGGCTGAAGAATGGGCCTGGCTCAATAGAAGCAGGCAACAAGCCAATTCAATTCCCTCTCTCCCTCTCTTTCCAAACACAAGACCCCTTCAAACAAGTGGGAAACAAGAGGGAAAAGACTTCCTTCATGGGAGTTGGCTAGTTAAAGTGACAGTCGGCCCCTGATAAGGAACTTGTGACAGAATACCAGCGGCGGAACGTCAGTGGTCTCATGGAGAGTTGAAAAAGAAAAGTTGCCAATTGCAACAGTTTACTTTTTAGTTTATCGGAATGAAGGTGTGTGTATGAGTTATAGGCAGTTATGCATTATAATGCATTGTACATATCTTATAAGGCTTTATTATGCGGTTATAATTCAATATGAAGTGTTAAGGTAAAATATCATTTTAACCCCTCTCAGCTCAGCAGGACATTGTGACCACTGCTTCCTCCTTCACTAAACAGGAGTGGAAATACGCTGTTCCACTTTCAACATGCATACTTGCTGTGGACAGACAGGCAGGAGTGAGGAAATGTAGGTCGTTTTGATTATTCATGTAGGCTACAGTATTAGGAAGGTATGCCACTGTCTTTCAACTGACAAAGTCTAACTTTGAGGTATTGAGGACAGCTTCAACATGAGTGTGAGAGGGTTAAACTTTCACTACACTAGCAGCCTAAAGGCAGCCTAGCTAGTGCTGACAGGGTAGTAGAAGTATCTGTTTTGTTGCCTGCTGAACGCTGAGAGGAGAAAAGCACCTTGGCTGTTCCTGGCTTTTAAAAACAGCAGTGTGTGTTTGTGTGT
This sequence comes from Salvelinus alpinus, assembly GCF_045679555.1. Taxonomy (NCBI): domain Eukaryota; kingdom Metazoa; phylum Chordata; class Actinopteri; order Salmoniformes; family Salmonidae; genus Salvelinus; species Salvelinus alpinus. Next base: position 26,876,056 of record NC_092117.1, read on the forward strand.
GTTCTCAAGGAGAACATGCCCCGAGGCAAAACATACATTTCAGTTTTTCCTGTTCCGGACTTCCAAAAACAAAGAAATTCCAGAGAAAATAAGGACAGGAAGCCCCCCCACACACACACACACACACTAACAGACACGTGGCGCACTAACAGACATGTCGCGCACACACACCTCTTATGAAATACAGTTATATTGATTAGATATATCAGGGAGACGTACTTCTGACATGACATCCAGAGATGGGTGTGTGTGTGTGCGTGCGTGCATGTAGTTCATAGACAGGCTAGCCCTATTCCCTGTCTGTGTCTGATGTTTACCATCCCACCCAGCCCACTATGCACAGATCTGGGATCAGCTTTTCCTCATCTATTAGGAGCTATAAAGTTGAAACAGCTCTGAGAACAGTTGTTAGGGAAATACATTATAAGAACATTACATGTTATGTGTATTATGAGGCATTATAAAATAAATTATGCAATCGCAGAAGTCATCTGCCTAGGTCCTCCCGAGTGGTGCAGCAGTCTATGTCACTGCATCACAGTGCTTGACGCATCACTACAGCCCAGGGTTCGATCCCAGGCTGTGTCGCAGAAGGCCGTGACCGGGAGACCCATTTGGTGGCGCACAATTGGCGTCGTCCAGGTTAGGGGACGGTTTGGCCGGCCAGGATTCCCTTGTCCCATCGTGCTCTAGCGACTCTTTGTGGCCGTCCGGGTGCCTGCAAGCTGACTTCGGTCGCCAGGTGCACAGTGTTTCCTCCGACATATTGTGCGGCTGGCTTCCGGGTTAAGCGAGCAATGTGTCAAGAAGCAGTGCGGCATGGCTGGGTTGTGTTTCGGAGGACGCATGGCTCTCGACCTTCTCCTCTCCCGAGTCCGTACAGGAGTTGCAGCCGATGGGACAAGACTAACTACCAAGTGGATACCATGAAATTGGGGAGAAAAAGGGGTAAAAAGTTAAACTAATAAAACGAATAAATCCAAATACAATTTATTTAAAAAAAATATATAGTAATCTGCCTAGCTTTACATAGTCTGTTCTTGTTGTTGGTTTACACACCTGGCATACGTTCCTGAGAAATGGGGATTTGAGCATCTTCTGAATCATTTTAAATCATACAGAAAATGAGAGAGTACCGTTGATTATAAATCACAGCGAGACAATGACAAACATTGTTTTGGAAGCTGCAAGCTGGGCCCTGGCGAGTACTCTGCAGTGGACCGGGCCCTGGCGAGGACTCTGCAGTGTACCGGGCCCTCGCGAGGACTCTGCAGTGGACCGGGCCCTCGCGAGGACTCTGCAGTGGACCGGGCCCTGGCGAGGACTCTGCAGTGGACCGGGCCCTGGCGAGGACTCTGCAGTGGACCGGGCCCTGGCGAGGACTCTGCAGTGGACCGGGCCCTGGCGAGGACTCTGCAGTGGACCGGGCCCTGGCGAGGACTCTGCAGTGGACCGGGCCCTGGCGAGGACTCTGCAGTGGACCGGGCCCTGGCGAGTACACTGCAGTGGACCGGGCCCTGGCGAGTACACTGCAGTGGACCGGGCCCTGGCGAGTACACTGCAGTGGACCGGGCCCTGGCAAGTACTCTGCAGTGGACCGGGCCCTGGCAAGTACTCTGCAGTGGATCAATGCTTGTCTCCGGGAACAAACAAAGGTGGGGACACATTTGCGTAACGCACGCTAGTGTTGCACGATATACTGAAACATCTGTATTTTTTCCGATACTAGAACATGAAAAACGGTTTGGTGCTAGAACTTCTGTCAAATGTGTCTCACGGATCAAGTCTGTCTAAGCACAGCAGACATCCCCCATATTATAGAGTGAGCATGCCATGCCTGCTCCACTTAGCCTGCACTGGGAGTCTGGGCTGCATCATGTTAGCTCCCCTCTCATGCTCCACTTAGCCTGCACTGGGAGTCTGGGCTGCATCATGTTAGCTCCCCTCTCATGCTCCACTTAGCCTGCACTGGGAGTCTGGGCTGCATCATGTTAGCTCCCCTCTCATGCTCCACTTAGCCTCCACTGGGAGTCTGGGCTGCATCATGTTAGCTCCCCTCTCATGCTCCACTGGGAGTCTGGGCTGCATCATGTTAGCTCCCCTCTCATGCTCCACTGGGAGTCTGGGCTGCATCATGTTAGCTCCCCTCTCATGCTCCACTGGGAGTCTGGGCTGCATCATGTTAGCTCCCCTCTCATGCTCCACTGGGAGTCTGGGCTGCATCATGTTAGCTCCCCTCTCATGCTCCACTGGGAGTCTGGGCTGCATCATGTTAGCTCCCCTCTCATGCTCCACTGGGAGTCTGGGCTGCATCATGTTAGCTCCCCTCTCATGCTCCACTGGGAGTCTGGGCTGCATCATGTTAGCTCCCCTCTCATGCTGCACTGGGAGTCTGGGCTGCATCATGTTAGCTCCCCTCTCATGCTCCACTGGGAGTCTGGGCTGCATCATGTTAGCTCCCCTCTCATGCTGCACTTAAGTTAACACACTTGAATAATGCGACACAACATGTAGAAATTTTAAATCTGTTCATTTCTGCTTTCAAAACAATGTCCATACAGGCTAGAACACGTTACAATGCAAGAAGATACCGGTAGCTTCCAGCTTTGCAGGCTAACTTTCCTTGCTAGCTAACAGCTTAAGCTAACATCAATTCACTACCCCTAGTACTTTGTGATAATGTGCTAACCATGACAACTAATTGCCACCAAAAGTGAACTAATAAAGTTCTTTTTTTAAATCTGTCTCTCTCACGTCTCTCCCAAATATTATCTCTTGCGTCAGTGAACTGACCACCCCCTCCTGCTTCATGAATGATGTCATTACTGGTTAAAGAGCATGCACTTTTATAAAATAAGCTACTTCTATGCAAATGTTGTTGATCAGTAGAATAAATTAAGTCCCAAATGGAAGGCAAACAGATTATCCTCTGTAGCCCCATGAAAATCAGCCAAAACTACTGCAAAGGGAGAGAGGAAAATAATATTGTATCTGGTTACATACATCGACTGGCTGATAACCTGGGGAGATGATTTCCAATTGGGGTGATTTAGGGTTAAGCATCACAAATATATTTTAGATATAGTTTTATTTATGTAGTTTAGATATACTGATGAGTGATATCATTTCACTGAATCACCAAAGTGATAACTATTTTAATTAGACAGGTACACGACACCTGTCATGGGATGAGACAAATATGCTTTTCCTCTGGCCCCCTCTACCCCTCTTTCACCTCAGTATTTCTCTCTGTCTCTCTCTCTCTCCACAGCGAGGGAGGTTTTAATATGTCTCTTTATCTGAGCTGCCCAGGCAGCAGGGGTATGAAAGGACCGGCAGGGCTTAGAACCCTGGGAAACAGCCACGCACACACACACACAGGGAAACAGCCACGCACACACACACACACACAGGGAAACAGCCTGGCTTACACTGCCAGAGTCACAATGAGGGGAGGGCATCAAGTGGGCACACACACAACTCACACACACATACTCAATCTTTCTCTCTCTCTCTCTCTCTAAAGAACACACTCGCTGCTGGCTGAGTGGTTGGGAGGAGGCGGCAGGCAGGGAGAGACAGAGCGCTGTGGGGCTTGCAGTGGCACGCCAATTTGATATTGGGACATGTGGAAACACAACTAAATGTTTACAGTGTGCAGCAAAAACAAAAACACAACTGTATATTAGTGTAAATACGTGCTTGCCTCACCTCTTGCCCAAATATTCCATACTCAGGAAATGTGGATACTGCATGCATGTCAGTTTTTATTGTTTTATTTTCTCTATTACACAACACCCCAATATCTAACATTCAATTAGTTTCACTGTGTACAAATTATGTCAGAGAACAAGGAATTACAGTACAGATCTGCTATCTTAATTTGATCACTCTGTTGTCGCAACAAAGGGCCCGGTCGTTTCTCTTTGCTTATTTGAGCTGTTCTTGCCATAATATGGACTTGGCCTTTTACCAAATAGAGCTTTCGTCTGTATTCCACCCCTACCTTGTCACAACACAACTGACTGGCTCAAATGTATTAATAATGAAAGAAATTTCACACATTAAGGGAGGCACACCTGCATTCCAAGCGACTACCTTATGAAGCTGGTTGAGGGAATGCCAAGAGTGTGCAAAGCTATCAAGGCAAAGGGTGGCTACTTTGAAGAATCTCAAATATAAAATATATTTTGGATTTATTTAACACTTGTTTGGTTACTACATGATTCCATATGTGTTATTTCATAGTGTTGATGTCTTCACTATTATTATACAATGTAGAAAATAGTAAAAATAAAGAAAAACCCTTGAATGAGTAGGTGTGTCCAAACTTTTGAATGGTACTTTATGTATGTATGCATGTGTGTGTGTGTATAAATATATATACAGACACATACATACACACACACGTGTGTATACATAGATACACATGTGTGTGTGTGTGTGTGTGTATATACACACATTTAGTTTTTTTGCAAGACGTAACATATCATACGAAATAGATCACATGGTACACAATTGTGCAAAACTACTAGCTACAATGATACAAAACCTGTGTAGCATCACTTTAAGATGGCACATCTGTATGTATCCTAGAGGGTAGGTTGAATGTGATTCTACTGTCTTCATGCAGTCTACACCATCACTCTCCATCCCACACACATAGTAACATTAAACCCATAGCCCAAACACACAGTTACAGACAAAGACATGACTCCAGACTTCCTATAAAGGAATATAAGATCATTATTCTGATGAGGTAATAGAAAATACATTTGAAATAATAGTGATGAGAGGTGGGTGGCTTCACAAAAACAATCAATTACACTGTTATTACTCTGGTATGAGAGAGAGAGCGACTTGGCAGAGGTTGAAGTTAACTTCCATACTGTCAGAGAGGCTGTATTATCAAATGAGAGACCTATATAACCTAGACGGATCACAGAGGAAAGCTGACACAGTGAACTAACCAACCCAGCATGGAAACAGAAGAGACTAATGAGCTAGGTGTGCGTCCTAAATGGCACCCTATTCTCTATAGAGTGCACTACTTTTGGTGCGTCCTAAATGGCACCCTATTCTCTATAGAGTGCACTACTTTTGACTTTCGAAGTAATGCACTATATAGGGAATAGGGTTCCATGCGGGATGCAGCCCTACTGTACTCACAAGAAAACAGTCTGAGGATAAGGACATCGTGTTTGTCTTAAACAGGATTTACAAGACAAACACACACTAGTGCTGAGCGATTAACTGACATTGTGATTTTTTTCATTATTAAACAACTAATTGATCGACGTCGGTTCAATTACTTGAATTCCATTAAGTTCTGGGTTTTTTGTGAGCCCAACGTGCCGTTTCTCTAGAGAGAAATAATTTAATTTCCAAGAGAAATGAAGTCAAGAACTATATGGGACACTGGGCTGAAGGGAGTTGTAGTTTTCACTAAGCAAATATTGAACCTAGTTCAGTTCAGAAATCTGGTAATTAAAAGGGAAATTTCAAAAATGTTCAACTTCATATTCATCATCTCCAGCACCACCCCAACATCAACATGTGAAAACGGCACGTTTCTATGTTTTGTTGTAATTGGTTAAAAATCACACAATGCACACCGATGATGTCATTGGAAACAATGATCTTCACTTATCTTTTTTACTACAAACATAGAAACGCACCATTTTCACATATGTTGCTGTTGGTGTGGTGCTGGAGACGATAAGATGAAGTTGAATTTGTTATTTTCCTTGAACAACAATGACCATAATCTACTGCGTCTTTTTTTCCTATTTGGACAGAGATGGATACACTTTTACATCTGCTACGTTAGGTTAGATACACACAGACCACATGAGAAAGAGGGATAGAGACAGTTTGTGAAAGTATGCCTTATCTACTTTGAAAAACTAGTAAAATGATTGTCAGGCAGCTTTTCAGCATTCTTTGCCAGGCTAGCCTAGCTAAATAGGATGACTAAAGACAGTACAGTACGGGGAGCACAGAAATAACGTTAGACAGTTGTCTGTCTGGCTGCTACTGTCTGAGCAGAGATGAGATGATGACTAAATAAAACTAAGTAATATACAACTGAAATATTTTATTATTTCATAGTCTTTTCCTATTTTTCTATGTGGACCTGACAGAGACTAGAGGTCGACCGATTAATCGGAATGGCCGATTAATTAGGGCCGATTTCAAGTTTTCATAACAATCGGTATTTTTGGACACCGATTTTTTATATTTTTTATATATATTTTTTTTACACCTTTATTTAACTAGGCAAGTCAGTTAAGAACACATTCTTATTTTCAATGACGGCCTAGGAACGGTGGGTTAACTGCCTCATTCAGGGGCAGAACGACAGATTTTTACCTTGTCAGCTCAGGGGATTCAATCTTGCAACCTTACAGTTAACTAGTCCAATCAATGCTCTAACCGCCTGATTACATTGCACTCCACGAGGAGCCTGCCTGTTACGCAAATGCAGTAGAAGCCAAGGTAAATTGCTAGCTAGCATTAAACTTATAAAAAACAATCAATCAATCATAATCACTAGTTAACTACACATGGTTGATGATATTACTAGTTTATCTAGCGTGTCCTGCGTTGCATATAATCGATGCGGTGCGTATCGTTGCTCCAATGTGTAGCTAACCATAAACATCAATGCCTTTCTTAAAATCAATACACAGAAGTATATATTTTTAAACCTGCATATTTAGCTAAAAGAAATCCAGGTTAGCAGGCAATATTAACCAGGTGAAATTGTGTCACTTCTCTTGCATTCATTGCACGCAGAGTCAGTGTATATGCAACAGTTTGGGCCGCCTAATTTGCCAGAATTTTACGTAATTATGACATAACATTGAAGGTTGTGCAATGTAACAGGAATATTTACACTTATGGATGCCACCCGTTAGATAAAATACGGAACGGTTCCGTATTTCACTAAAAGAATAAACGTTTTGTTTTCGAGATGATAGTTTCCAGATTCGACCATATTAATGACCTAAGGCTCGTATTTCTGTGTGTTATTATGTTATAATTAAGTCTATGATTTGATAGAGCAGTCTGACTGAGCGGTGGTAGGCAGCAGCAGGCTCGTAAGCATTCATTCAAACAGCACTTTACTGCGTTTTGCCAGAAGCTCTTCGCTGTGCTTCAAGCCTATCAACTCCAGAGATTAGGCTGGTGTAACCGATGTGAAATGGCTAGCTAGTTAGCGGTGTGCGCGCTAATAGCGTTTCAAACGTCACTCGCTCTGAGACTTGGAGTAGTTGTTCCCCTTGCTCTGCATGGGTAACGCTGCTTCAAGGGTGGCTGTTGTCGTTGTGTTCCTGGTTTGAGCCCAGGTAGGAGCGAGGAGAGGGATCGAAGCTATACTGTTACACTGGCAATACTAAAGTGCCTATAAGAACATCCAATAGTCAAAGGTATATGAAATACAAAGTCCTATAATTCCTATAATAACTACAACCTAAAACTGCTTACCTGGGAATATTGAAGACTCATGTTAAAAGGAACCATCAGCTTTCATATGTTCTCATGTTCTGAGCAAGGAACTTAAACGTTAGCTTTTTTACATGGCACATATTGCACTTTTACTTTCTTCTCCAACACTTTGTTTTTGCATTATTTAAACCAAATTGAACATGTTTCATTATTTATTTGAGGCAAAATGTATTATATTGATGTAGTATATTAAGTTAAAATAAGTGTTCATTCAGTATTGTTGTAATTGTCATTATTACAAATAAAAAAATGAAGGAAAAAAAATTGTCCGATTAATCGGTATCGACTTTTTTGTTCCTCCAATAATCGGTATCGGCGTTGAAAAATCATAATCGGTCGACTTCTAACAGAGACAATGGAATATTTGCAATGTTTGCAATTGAATGTTCACTATTTTTGGCTTTGGAATTTCATAATGCATTTCATGTAAAAAAAATAAAAAAATAAAATGGTAAATTGAGATTTTTTTAATAATCAAACCACAAAAGAACCGACCTCAAAAAGCACTAATCGCTCAGCACTAACACACACACACTCACGTGCAGATTGCTCAGACACACACTTCACTGCCACAGACACAGTGAGTGAAGATTTCATCAGCAGTAAAAATGTGAAGGTAATTGCTTGCGATGGTGAGAAATCTTGAGTGCAGGCAGCCAGTCAGTAAGCCAGTCAATCAGTAAGTCAGCTGCCCAGCCAGTCAGTCAGCCAGGTAGGCAGGGAAATAGGCAGGCATGGTGGACGGATGGACAGACGGACAGTGATAGGGAACATTGTGTTCTCCTTGAACTCTCATCTTGTTCCTTGTGGAGCCTCCTAGCCAGGTGTCATTTATCATGCAAGGGCCCCTGCTCCAGCACTGCCCAGACACACACACACAGGCATGCACACACACTGCTCAGACACACGCACTGCTCAGACACACGCACTGCAGAAGGAAACTGAACAGGACATGGCCATTGTGACATCCCCTTCCATGCACTCGTTACGCAAAGTACCAACGAACGTCAAATCAAACATGCATGAGCCAGTGACAGGGTAAGGCCAGTGAGTTCCCTTTTTCCCGTCTTTCTCTCGCTCTCTTTCACTCACATGTACTTTCTGTTTCTCTACCTGTATCTACCACTCTTCTCTCTCTCTCTCTCTCTCTCTCTCCCTCCCTCTCACTCTGCCTCTTTCAAGGAAAGGCACTTAGAGACAGAGGCTATATGCTGTTCTAATACCTTACTGAAGTAAAGGCTCTCATTAAACGAGTGAGTGTTACCGGCTGACCTTCCCCCCCCCCCCAGAAGACTGGTCTGAGGCTGGTTGGCAGAGGTAAAATGGATAGATAGGCCCCACAGGGCAGCACTCACAGATGTGTGAATAGAAGTCAGTAACAGTGAGTCAGAGTACCAGTCTGCGCTCTCTTGAAATGTGCTTGTTTACAATATTGTAACACCCTATAAACAAAACCAAATAGTAGTTTGATCTCTCTCTCAACCTAGCTGGGTAAATATGGTTAGAGTGCCAGTTTCTATTAAGGTGTAATGCTACACAACAGTAATTCAAATCAAATGGAATTGCGACCAGGAGGCTATCATGCAGTCAAATGAATCAATAGCCTTTTGGAGAGAGAGAAAGATAACAAATTCAATAGTGTGAACACTGAGGGAGTCTGGTGCAGTCAAATTCAAATGGAACACTTCAGATATGCAATATGTCCAAATGTAAAAGCTCCATGCAGTTTTAGATTTTCCTAATATTCCTCGGTATTATTGACATATTTCTCCACTTGGAGATATTTTCCCTGACATAAATTTCAATAAAATACAAATTAAAGCATATCACAAAAACAACTGTGATATGTTCAACAACCAAGAGAACCACGCCACACAGAGAGAATCTGACTGACAGAAACAAAGGTTGTCTTGTGCTATGGGACAGACGGATAGGAGTGGGTGGTATAAGAGCCAAAGGCAAGACACCAGCAGACAGAGAATCCATGTCTAGTGAGCGAGTCTGAGTGAACGCCAGCCAACAATTTCACAACCCTCTACAATAGAACACTAACAGTTAGGTGAAACGTCAAGCTGTCAAAGCAGTGATTAGTGTGGTGGAGGTTGGAAACGCGTTACCTTAGCTCAATTCTAGGCTCTGAGGCTGTGGGTGGGGAATGGGAAGAGAGAGAATATGTAAGAAGAATGGAACTACTATGAGTTTGTGATTGTGTGAGGAGCAATGGGAGTGTATTTACAGGGTTTCATCTTGCTTTATTACCTTGTCTCCATTGCCTAATGAATGCAGATAGGTGGATGGGCTTCCCTCATACAGCTTGTTTTCTTGGCTGACTAGGGAAGCTGTGGGTGGAATAGCAAAAGAATCATAATACACATCCCGGCCTAGATCCAATACGCATATGATTCATTTCCTTGTTTCCTCCATGGTCTCCCTTAATCCACCACTCCACTCACCCACACTGTCAGCCCATAAACACTGCATTGGTTCCAATTGTATTGATTGGCTTCATTTCCTTGTCTCCTTTGCTTCATGACTGCTGACAGGTGAAAAAAAGGTGGATGGATGGGCTTCCCTCATACAACTTGCACCTGTTATCTTGACTGACAGTGAGATAGTGTGTCTATGGTGTGAGGCTTTACTCCCACTTTAGAAGTGTTGTTAACTTAGTTACACTGACTAGGTCAAGTTTACTGTTTACTGTCCAATTATGTTTTATTAACACATTCTTACAAGCTGTGTCTATTAATCAATTATAAACATAAAGCATTCCAGTTATGTCCAGGACAGTGTACGCAGCTGGTAAATAGGTTCACATTTAAACTGTGTGTATTGTAGACTACATTAAACTACCTTAATGATAACATAAACAAAACCCATCCATGTGCCTATTTATTACCTGTTGGATTACGGTTTTCTGGAAGTGGAGTTTCATGCCCCTGTACAACATCTGAAATCAACATCCATAGCTTTTCCTCCCTCCCTGAACTACCGCACCCGCTCCAACTCGTGTTTCCCCCAACTCCCATACCTCACTAACGAGAGGAAAAGGGCATTCTCTCTCTCTCCCCTCCCGTTCATTCAGTGCAGTCTACAGGATTGTTTCCTCTGCGAGTTGGCTGCTCTCTGTCTTTCTCCCATCATGGCCCGGGTGGAGAGGGTAATGAAAGAGAAGCCAGTTCTGCTCCCTCCCACCCACCCACCGGGAGGTCCGCCCGCCGCTGCCCCGGCTGGCCTCACATCCAGACGGAGGAATTTATCGGGAGGGCTCGCCAGAGACGCCGCCGCCCGTGGCACGCACAGCGGCCCAGCGATAGGTTTTCTGCAAGTCTGATTGGAAAATACAATGCAAGATATAAAGTCTATTTTAACAGTTCAGTGCTGCATAATTTACGTGGCGCGCGCATACAAATAATAGCCTAGTAGGCTAGGCCTACACATTTTTACATGTTGAGAGCGGGAGATACAAATGTTACATTGTAACACTAACAACGTGCCAAAACAGCAAAGCATTTTGGATTTGTGGTAGGTTATTATTACAACAGGTAGGCTAGGCTATTTTAGAAAGCAGTCAACTCAGTCCAGCCTTGTTTTGCTTGCTGAACTAGCCTATTAGTTAACTGACATACATTCCCAGATTAAGGGAAGATTAACCCCGGCAAACTAATCAACGTAATTTGTTTACCAACAATCAAACAGCCTTCTCTAATTTCTCAATGTAGGCTAAACGCAACCGAACAATCCACAACTAACCGCACGCAAGCAACAAATCCACGCTATGCACGGACCTAGCTAAAATGATCTATTTCTAGACTCGGACACAATAGTTTAACAATAAAATACCTATCCAGCTTAAGTATACCGGCTAGTTCTGTTCTGATTCTCTGGCTTCTAGGTCAGTCTATTGTTGGCGCTGGGGTCGAGTCTGGCCAGCGAGAAGGGAACTCATCGAAGGCAGTAACGTTAATGCCCACACACAAAACCATGTCTGTCTGTGCAACCAACCCACGGCGAGGTGTGATTGAACAGCCTACAATACGGAAACAACCACGGAACGGAACTTACTTTTAGCTCAGCTAGGAGAAGAAATCCGCTTTGTTTTCCCGAATTTCGTGTAGACCTACACTGCGTCCCCTTTCACTTCACAATTACAAGAAAAACCGATCACCGTAGCGTTGGCGTGTGAGTGACTGAATCAACTACCGTAGAGAGCCACGGCAAGTTGAAGTGTCAAATTACACTGGCTATTCAGTTACCACAGAAGGAGCCATGCTTGGCGGCTGCTGACAAAATGTGTCCCAGATTCCGGTGGTGGGAGCGATTTAGGAATACTACGGGAGTGACCTGCCATACAGAAAGGCCATAGGACAAGCTGTAAACGCCTGAGCGGACGAGAATGAAATCATTTTTTTTTCTCGGTCAGTTTGGATTTCGATTCTTAGTGGAGGAGGTGTGTTTGGTAATGTATTACCAACTGAATACATTTTTCAAATATTTATAAACTGTTGAAATCAAATCACTCAAAAACGTGCTAAACAATTTAATAGATGTAGGCCTATATTATGACTAATATTGATTATATAAATTATGATACTAATAGCCTAATAATAACAAATGGTAATAATGATTACAATGATAATACACAAATCAATACAAATATGCCTATATTGTAATAATAATAACAATAATAATAACACTCACATAATAATAATAACATAGGCTAGCTAATATGTCTACATAAACGCTATTCACAATATGCATAATCATAATAATTATAATAATTGAAATAATAGGAGAATATTATAAATAGGCCTAATGGCATATAAAATAAACAAATTATTGTTGTTGTTATCATTAGGCTATTATTTTCCTCTGAATAACAACATCGTTAATAGCCTATATTTTACATGTCACATCCGCTCTCAGTCGTCGACAGAGAGTCAGAGCGCCATGCAGATCTTTGGTAAGTAGGCTATCGGTTCCGTATTTTGCGAGTCACCGGTCTCCGACGGAAGCTACAGAATAACAAAGACATGTTTGAGAGGCGAGCAGCGGCAGCTACAGCGGCAGGCTTGGCTGAGTGGTGACGTCAAGGAACAATGTCTCCCCGACACACATGCACGCGCTCGCACACACAGGAACGAGTGCACACACGCGTGCATGCACGATTCGCGCACACGCACACTCATACACACACGCACACTCACAGAGCAGGCAACCTCTTAGTGAAGCACAGCTGAACTGCCCGGAGGGAGGGCCAAGCAGTGCTGAAGCTGGAGCAGTACATCAAATAGAATCAATCACTTCTCATGCTGTGCTTGTTTCTCTCCTTCCCTCCCTCTCGTCCTGCCTTTCATTCTTGTTATCCCTCTCTCTCTCGCTCTCTCTCTCTCTCTCTCTCTCGCTTTCTCTCGCTCTCTCTCTTTCTCTCGCTCTCTCTCTTGCTCTCTCTCTCTCTCTCTCTCTCTCTCTCTCTCTCTCTCTCTCTCTCTCTCTCTCTCTCTCTCTCTCTCTCTCTACTTCTCTCTCTCTCTCTCTCTCTCTCTCAATTCAATTTCAATTTAAGGGCTTTATTGGCATGGAAAGCATATGTTAACATTGCCAAAACAAGTGAAGTAGATAGTAAACAGAAGTGAAATAAACAAAAAAATTGACAGTAAATATTACACTCACAAAAGTTACACTCACAGTACACTCGCATTATTTGGTGTTTTACATTGTACACAGAGGATTTCTTTTGCAAAATTCTGCATGCAGAGTCTTAATTTGGTGTTTGTCCCATTTTGTGAATTCTTGGTTGGTGAGCGGACCCCAGACCTCACAACCATAAAGGGCAATGGGTTCTATAACTAGGGTTCTATAACTAATTTAAGTGTTTTTAGCCAGATCCTAATTGGTATGTCAAATTTTATGTTCCTTTTGATGGCGTAGAAGGCCATTCTTGCCTTGTCTTTCAGATCGTTCACAGTTTTGTGGAAGTTACCTGTGGCACTGATGTTTAGGCTGAGGTATCTATAGTTTTTTTGTGTGCTCTAGAGCAATGGTGTCTAGATGGAATTTGTTTTTGTGGTCCTGGCAACTGAGATTTACTGAGATTTGACAGAATCTGTGCAGAAGATCTAGGTGCTGCTGTAGATCCTCCTTGGTTGGGGACAGAATCACCAGATCATCAGCAAACAGTAGACATTTGACTTCAGATTCTAGTGTTCAAGTGCCCTCGCCAATTCATTGATATATATGTTGAAGAGGGTGGGGCTTAAGCTGCATCCCTGTCTCACCCTACTGCCCTGTGGAAAGAAATGTGTGTGTTTTTTGCCAATTTTAATCGCACATTTGTTTTTCGTATACATGGATTTTTTAATGTTGTATGTTTTTCCCCCAACACCACTTTCCATCAATTCGTATAGCAGACCCTCATGCCAAATTGAGTCAAACGTTTTTTGAAATCAACAAAGCATGAGAAGACTTTGCCTTTGTTTTGGTTTGTTTGTTGGTCAATTAGGGTGTGCAGGGTGAATACGTGGTCTGTCATACGGTAATTTGGTAAAAGCCAATTTGACATTTACTCAGTGCATTGTTTTCACTGAGGAAATGTACGCGTCTGCTGTTAATGATAATGCAGGGGATTTCCCTGAGGTTGCTGTTGACGCATTTCCCACGGTAGTTATTGGGGTCAAATTGGTCTCCACTTTTGTGGATTGGGATGATCAGTCCTTGGTTCCAAATATTGAGGAAGATGCCAGAGCTGAGGATGATGTTAAAGAGTTTAAGTATAGCAAATTGGAATTTGCGGTCTGTATATTTGATCATTTCATTAAGGACACGATCAAGACCACAGGCCTTTTGAGTTTGAAGGGTTTGTATTTTGTCCTGTAGTTAATTCAATGTAATTGGAGAATCCATTGGGTTCTGGTAGTCTTTAATAGTTGATATTTGATCATGTATATATTTTTGCTGTTTGTTCTTTGTTATAGGGCCAAATTGTACAATGATATTCTAATGCCGCCGGAGAGGATGGCTGGCGTTTTTTTTGGCCCTTAACCAACCGTACTATTTTGTTTGTTTTTCGCATTGTTTGTAACTTATTTTGTACATAATGTTGCTGCTACCATCTCTTATGACCGAAAAGAGCTTCTGGACATCAGAACAGCGATTACTCACCTTGAATTGGATGAAGAATTTTTCTTTCATGATTTGGACGAGAGGGATTTACTCCAGACACCCGAACAGGCCCTCCTCCGCGTCATTCGCAGGAGAAAGAGACTGAGATTTCACGGAAGGAGATCGGGGTTCCTTGTGAGGATCAGGCAACGAGTGGCTTATCTGCCTTTGCCATCCGTATTATTAGCCAACGTACAATCGCCGGAAAATAAATGGGACAAACTATAAGCACATATATCCTACCAACGGGACATTAAAAACGGTAATATATTATGTTTCACAGAGTCTTGGCTGAACGACAACATGAATAACATACAGCTGGTGGGAAATACACTCTATCAGCAGGATAGAACAGCAGCCTCTGGTAACATAAGGGGTGGCAGTCTATGCATATTTGTAAACAACAGCTGGTGCAGGAAGTCTCGAGGTTTCGCTCGCCTGAGGTAGAGTATCTCATGATAAGATGTAGAACACACTATCTACCGAGAGAGTTTTCATCTGTATTTTTCGTAACTGTCTACATACCACAACAGACCAACGCTGGCACTAAGAGCGCACTCAATGAGCTCTATACCGCCATAAGCAAACAGGAAAACATTCATCCAGAGGCGGCGCTCCTAGTGCATCGATGACGTCGTCCCCACAGTGACTGAACGTACTTACCCCAACCAAAAGCCATGGATTACAGGCAACATCTGTCCTGAGCTAAAGAGTAGAGCTGCCGCTTTCAAGGAGCGGGACTCTAACCCGGAAGCTTATAAGAAATCCCTTATGCCCTCCGACGAACCATTAAACAGGCAAAGCATCAATACAGGACTAAGATCGAATCGTACTGCACCAGCTTCGACGCTCATCGGATGTGGTAGGGCTTGCAAACTATTACAGACTACAAAGGGAAGCACAGCTGAGAGCTGCCCAGTGACACAAGCGTACCAGACAAGCTAAATAATGTCTATGCTCGCTTCGAGGCAAGTAACACTGAAACATGCATGAGAACATCAGCTGTTCCGGAAGACTGTGTGATCACGCTCGCCACAGCCGATGTGAGTAAGACTTTTAAACAGGTCAACATTCACAAGGCCGCAGGGCCAAAAGGATTATCGGGACGTGTACTCCGAGGATGAACTGTCCAACTGGCAAGAGTCTTCACTGACATTTTCAACCTCTCTCTGTCAGAGTCTGTAATACCAACATGTTTCAAGCAGACCACCATAATCACTGTGACCATGAACACTAAGGTAACCTGCCTGAATGACTACCGACCCGTTGTACTCACGTCTGTAGCCATGAAGTGCTTTGAAAGGCTAGTCATGGCTCACATCAACACCATTATCCCAGAAACCCTAGACCCACTCCAATTTGCATACCGCTCCAACAGATCCACAGATCACGCAATCTCTATTGCACTCCACACTACCCTTTTACACCTGGACACAAGGAACACCTATGTGAGAATGCTATTCATTGACTACAGCTCAGCATTCAACACCATAGTGCCCTCAAAGCTCATCACCAAGCTAAGATCCTGGACTTTTTAATGGGCCTCCCCCTGGTGATAAGGGTAGGTAACCATACATACACCACGCTGATCCTCAACATGGGGGCCCCTCAGAGGTGTGTGCTCAGTCCCCTCCTGTACTCCCTATTCACTCATGACTGCACGGCCAGGCACGACTCCAACACCATCATTAAGTTTGCCAATGACACAACATGCCTGATCACTGACAACGACGAGAAAGCCTATAGGGAGGAGGTAAGAGATCTGACCGTGTGGTGCAAGGACAACAACCTCTCCCTCAACGTGATCAAGACAAAGGAGATGATTGTGGACTACAGGAAAAGGATGCCCGAGCACGCACCCATTCTCATCGATGGGGCTGTAGTGGAGCAGGTTGAGAGTTTCAAGTTCCTTGGCGTCCACATCACCAACAAACTAACATGGTTCAAGCACACCAAGACAGTCATGAAAAGGGCACGACAAAACCTACTCCCCCTCACAAGACTGAAAATATTTGGCATGAGTCCTCAGATCCTCAAAAGGTTCTACAGCTGCACCATCGAGAGCATCCTGATGGGTTTGATCACTGCCTGATATGGCAACTGCTCGGCCTCCGACCGCAAGGCACTACAGAGGGTAGTGCGTACAGCCCAGTGCTTCACCGGGGCTAAGCTTCCTGCCATCCAGGACCTCTATACCAGGCGGTGTCAGAGGAAGGCCCTAAAAATTGTCAAAGACTCCAGCCACCCTGGTCATAGACTGTTCTCTCTGCTACCGCATGGCAAGCGGTACCGGAGCACCAAGTCTAGGTCCAAGAGGCTTCTAAACACCCCGAAGCCATAAAACTCCTGAACATCTAATCAAATGGCTACCCGGACTATTTGCATTGCCCCCCTCTTCTACGCTGCTGCTACTCTCTGTTATTATCTACGCATAGTCACTTTAATAACTCTACCTACATGTACATATTACCTCAATTACCTCTACTAACCAGTGCCCCCGCACATTGACTGTTTACCGGTACCCCCTGTATAAAGCCTCGCTATTATCTTACTGCTGCTCTGAAATTATTTGTTACTTTTATTTGTTACTTTTTTTTAGGTATTTTCTTAAAACTGCATTTTTAGTTAAGGGCTTGTAAGTCAGCATTTCACTGTAAGGTGAAAGGTGTAGACCTGTGACAAATAAAATTTGATATGATTTGAAAAAGATTGGAGAAGTGGGTTACCCATACATCTCAATTTTGGATAGATAACTCTTTGTGCTGTTGTTTGTTTTCCAATTTTCCCAGAAGTGGTTAGAGTCTATTGATTATTCAGTTACATTGAACTGATGTCTGATGTGTTGTTCCTTCTTTTTCCATAGTGTACAGTACAGTACAGTCAAAGTTTGGACACACCTACTCATTCAAGGGATTTTCTTTATTTTTACTATTTTCTACATTGTAGAATAATAGTGAAGACATCAAAACTATGAAATAAGACATATGGAATCATGTAGTAACCAAAAAAGTGTTAAACAAATCAAAATATGTTTGATTCTTCAAAGTAGCCAACCATTTCCTTGATGGCAGCTTTGCACACTCTTGACTTTCTCTCAACCAGCTTCACCTGGAATAATTGTTCAAGTCTTGAAGGAGTTCCCACATATGCTGAGCACTTGTTGGCTGTTCTTCCTTCACTCTAAAATCCAAGATGGCGAAGCAGAAGCTGATCCGAAATCTATTCGAAGAACCACCCTAAAGTCTAGAACCACAGACAGATAGGACAACCGCCAACACAAAACACTGCAAGTTCTTTTTAAAGATCCTTACTGTCATTTTATTTTTTATTTTTTGTAATTTGAAATAGATTTCTAAGTCTTTTTGTAAATGATTGTAAAGCCCAATATGGATGTGTTTGTCTTGTCCCGTCTTGTCCCGTATATATAGTCTTTCTTTGTTTTGTTTTTTATATATTTTAATCTCAATTTCCATCTATGAACTAAATATACTTTCCTGCAACCCGCCTCACCCAATGTGGTACGGATCTGCTATTTTTATACTTTATAACTGGTACCTCCATCAGAAGCTAGCCAGCTAACTAGCTAGTAGTCATTGTAAGCCACTGCTAGTGGTCTTCACCTTTAGCTCGGACACCAGCCAGCTTTAGCTCGGTCAATACCTGCCAGTCTGCACAGCGCGATATCAACCCAGAGCATATCGGACTGCTTTTCTCTACCACATCCCAGGATTCCTGCCGCAATCTCTGGACCATTACACCAGATCATCGCAGCTAGCTAGCTGCAACCGAGTGGTTATTGCTGGCTAACACCTCTGTCCCGAAGCAAGCACCAGTTAGCCTTGAGCTAGCCTCGAGTTAGGCCCATCTCCCGGCTAGCCGACGAATGTATAATGTATACCAGCTAACTCATGGGCTACAATACCTCTTTTGCCAATTGGCCTGGACCCTTTATTGTCGACACCGAGCCCCGCCGATCTATCACGACTGGTCTACAAGACAATATGCCTTGTCTACTGCTTTTTTGGTTCATTGTTTAATTTTTTTCACTGTAGAGCCCCCAGTCCCGCTCAACATCCCTTAGATAGCTCTTTTGTCCCATCCCCCACACATGCGGAGACCTCACCTGGCTTAACTGGTGCCTCCAGAGATGCAACCACTCTCATCATCACTCAATGCCTAGGTTTACCTCCACTGTACTCACACCCTACCATACCCTTGTCTGTACATTATGCCCTGAATCTATTCTACCATGCCCAGAAATCTGCTCCTTTTATTCTCTGTTCCCAACGCACTAGACGGCCAGTTCTTATAGCCTTTAGCCATACCCTTACCCTACTCCTCCTCTGTTCCTCTGGTGATGTAGAGGTTAACCCAAGCCCTGTAGCCCCCAGTACTACACCTATTCCCCAGGCGCTCTCATTTGTTGACTTCTGTAACCGGAAAAAACTTGGGTTCATGCATGTTAACATCAGAAGCCTCCTCCCTAAGTTTGCTTTATTCACTGCTTTAGCACACTCAGCCAAACCTGATGTCCTAGCCATGTCTGAAACCTGGTTTAGGAAGGCCATAAAAAAATCTGAAATTTACATCCCCAACAACAACATTTTACGTCAAGATAGATCTCCAAACGGGCGGAGTTGCAATCTACTGCAGAGATAGCCTGCAGAGTTCTGCCATACTATCCAGGTCTGTGCCCAAACAGTTCGAGCTTCTACTTTTAAAAATCCACCTTTCCAGAAACAAGTCTCTCATTGTTGCCACATGTTATAGAATCCCCTCAGCCCCCAGCTGTCCCCTGGACACCATATGTGAATTCATTGCCCCCATCTTTCTTCAGAGTTCGTACTGTTAGGTGACCTAAACTGGGATATGCTTAAAACCCCGGCCGTCCTACAATCTAAGCTAGATTCCCTCAATCTCACACAAATTATCAAGGACCCTACCAGGTACAACCCTAAATCCGTAAACATGGGCACCTTCATAGATATCATCCTGACCAACCTGCCCTCTAAATACACCTCTGCTGTCTTCAACCAGGATCTTAGCGATCACTGCCTCAATGCCTGCGTACGTAATGGGTCAGCGGTCAAACGACCACCCTTCATCACTGTCAAATACTCCCTAAAACACTTCAGCGAGCAGGCCTTTCTAATCGACCTGGCCCGGGTATCCTGGAAGGATATTGACCTCATCCCGTCAGTAGAGGACGCCTGGTTGTTCTTTAAAAGTGCTTTCCTCACCATCTTAAATAAGCATGCCCCATTCAAAAAATTTAGAACCAGGAACATATATAGCCCTTGGTTCACTCCAGACCTGACTGCCCTTGACCAGCACAAAAACATCCTGTGGCGTACTGCATTAGCATCGAATAGCCAATATGCAATTTTTCAGGGAAGTCAGGAACCAACATACACAGTCAGTTAGGAAAGCAAACGCTAGCTTTTTCAAACAGAAATTTGCATCCCGTAGCACTAATTCCAAAAAGTTTTGGGACACTGTAAAGTCCATGGATAACAAGAGCACCTCCTCCCAGCTGCCCACTGCACTGAGGCTAGGAAACACTGTCACCACGATAAATCTACGATAATCGAGAGTTTCAATAAGCATTTTTCTACGGCTGGCCATACTTTCCACGTGGCTACCCCTACCCCAGCTAACAGCTCTGCACCCCCCGCAGCAACTTGCCCAAGCCCCCCCCCCCCCCCCCCCCAGCATCTCCTTCACCCAAATCCAGATAGCTGATGTTCTGAAAGAGCTGCCAAATCTGGACCCTACAAATCAGCTGGGCTAGACAATCTGGACCCTCTCTTTCTAAAATTATCCGCCGCAATTGTTGCAACCCTTATTACTAGCCTGTTCAACCTGTCTTTCGTATCGTCTAAGATCCCTAAAGATTGGAAAGCTGCCGCGGTCATCCCCCTCTTCAAAGGGGAGACACTCCAGACCCAAACTGTTACAGACCTATATCCATCCTGCCCTGTCTTTCTAAAGTCTTTGAAAGCCAAGTTAACAAACAGATCACCGACCATTTCGAATCCCACCGTACCTTCTCCACTATGCAATCTGGTTTCCGAGCTGGTCATGGGTGCACCTCAGCCACGCTCAAGGTCCTAAATGATATCATAACCGCCATCAATAAAAGACAGTACCGTGCAGCCGTCTTCATCTACCTGGCCAAGGCTTTCGACTCTGTCAATCACCGCATTCTTATCGGCAGTCTCAATAGCCTTGGTTTCTCAAATGACTGCCTCGCCTGGTTCACTAACTACTTCTCAGATAGAGTTCAGTGTGTCAAATCGGAGGGTCTGTTGTCCGGACCTCTGGAAGTCTCTATGGGGGTGCCACAGGGTTCAATTCTCCGGCCGACTCTTTTCTCTGTATATATCAATGATGTCGCTCTTGCTGCTGGTGATTCACTGATCAACCTCTACACAGACAACACCATTCTGTATACATCTGGCCCTTCTTTGGACACTGTGTTAACAAACCTCCAAACGAGCTTCAATGCCATACAACACTCCTTCTGTGGCCTACAACTGTTCTTAAATGCTAGTAAAACGAAATGCATGCTCTTCAACCGATTGCTGCCCGCAACCGCCCGCCCGACTAGCATCACTACTCTGGACGGTTCTGACTTAGAATATGTGGACAACTACAAATACCTAGGTGTCTGGTTAGACTGTAAACTCTCCTTCCAGACTCACATTAAGCATCTCCAATCCAAAATTAAATCTAGAATCGGCTTCCTATTTTGCAACAAAGCCTCCTTCACTCATGCTGCCAAACATACCCTCGTAAAACTGACTATCCTACCGATCCTTGACTTCGGTGATGTCATTTTCAAAATAGCCTCCAACACTCTACTCAGCAAATTGAATGTAGTCTATCACAGTGCCATCCGTTTTGTCACCAAAGCCCCATATACTACCCACCACTGCGAGCTGTATGCTCTCGTTGGCCGGCCCTGGCTACATATTCGTCGCCAAACCCACTGGCTCCAGGTCATCTATAAGTCTCTGCTAGGTAAAGCCCCGCCTTATCTCAGCTCACTGGTCACCATAGCAAGACCTACACGTAGCACACGCTCCAGCAGGTATATTTCACTGGTCATCCCCAAAGCCAACACCTCTTTGGCTGCCTTTCCTTCCAGTTCTCTGCTGCCAATGACTGGAACAAATTGCAAAAATCACTGAAGCTGGAGACTTATATCTCCCTCACTAACTTTAAGCATCAGCTGTCAGAGCAGCTCACCGATCACTGCACCTGTACACAGCACATCTGTAAATAGCCCACCCAACTACCTCATCCCTATATTGTTATTTATTTTTCTTGCTCTTTTGCACACCAGTATCTCTACTTGCACATCATCATCTGCACATCTATCACTCCAGTGTTAATGATAAATTGTAATTATTTTTCCACTATGGTCTATTTATTGCCTTACCTCCCTAACCTTACTACATTTGCACACACTGTACATAGATTATTCTATTGTGTTATTGACTGTACGTTTGTTTATCCCATATGTAACTCTGTGTTGTTGTTTTTGTCTCACTGCTTTGCTTTATCTTGACCAGGTCGCAGTTGTAAATGAGAACTTGTTCTCAACTAGCCTACCTGATTAAATAAAGGTGAAATAAAAATTAAATAAAGCTCTGCGGTCCAACTCATCCCAAACCATCTCAATTGGGTTGAGGTCGGGTGATTGTGGAGGCCAGGTCATCTGATGCAGCACTCCATCTCTCTCCTTCTTGGTAAAATAGCCCTTACACAGCATTGTCCTGTTGAAAAACAATGATAGTCCCACTAAGCACAAACCAGATGGGATGGAGTATCGCTGCAGAATGCTGTGGTAGCCGTACTGGTTAAGTGTGCCTTGAATTCTAAATAAATCATAAACAGTGTCACCAGCAAAGCCCCCCCACACCATCGCACCTCCTCCTCCATGCTTCACGATGGGAACCACACATGCGGAGATCTTCCATTCACCTATTCTGCGTCTCACGAAGATACAGAGGTTGGAACCAACATTTGGACTCATCAGACCAAAGGACAGATTTCCACCGGTCTAATGTCCATTGCCCGTGTTTCTTGGCCCAAGCAAGTCTCTTCTTTTTTTTAGTGGCCTTTAGTAGTGGTTTCTTTGCTGCAATTCGACCATGAAGACCTGATACACGCAGTCTCCTCTGAACAGTTGATGCTGAAATGTGTCTGTTACTTGAACTCCGTGAAGCATTTATTTTGGCTGCAATTTCTGAGGCTGGTAACTCCAATTAACGTATCCTCTGCAGCAGAAGGGGTCTTCCTTTCCTTTGGCGGTCCTCATGAGAGCCAGTTTCATCATTGCACTTGATGGTTTTTGCGACTGCACTTGAAGAAACTTTCAAAGTTCTTGACATTTTCCGTATTGACGGACCTTCATGTCTTAAAGTAATGATGGACTGTCATTTCTCTTTGCTTATTTGAGCTGTTCTTGCCATGATGTGGACTTGGTCTTTTACCAAATAGGGCTATCTTCTGTATACCACCCCTACCATGTCACAACACAACTGATTGTCTCAAACGCATTAAGAAGGAAAGAAATTCCAGAAATGAACTTCTAATAAAGGCACACCTGTTAATTGAAATGCAGTACTGGTGACTACCTCATGAAGCTGGTTGAGAGAATGCCAAGAGTGTGGAAAGCTGTCATCAAGGCAAAGGGTGTCTACTTTGAAGAATTTCAAATATGAACTATATTTTAATTTGTTTAACACTTGTTTGGTTACTACATGATTCCTTTTGTTATTTTATCGTTTTGATGTCTTCACTATTATTCTACAATGTGGAAAATAGTAAAAATAAAGAAAAACCTTTGAATGAGTAGGTGTGTCCAAACCTTTGACTGGTACTGTATTCTGTATTGTTTTAGTGATTCACCATAGTGTTTTCTGAGTCTCTATGTCTCTCTCTCTCTCTCCCCCACCTTCCTTCGCTTTCTTTCTCCACAAACCATGCAGTGTTGCTGCATTCCATGTAGTGCATAATTCTTTATATATTTTTTATCCAATACAAGCAGTAAATTGTAGTCATGTAAAAATGGTATAATAAGTCATCTACTGAGACTTTGGTTGAGCCTAGCGGCGGCAGGTAGCCTGACGGTTAGGAGCGTTGGGCCAGTAACTGAAAGGTTGCTGGTTTGAATCCCTGAGCTGACTAGGTGAAAAATGTGTTGATGTGCCCTTGAGCAAGGCACTTAACCCTAATTGGTCCTGTAAGTGTCACATGGAATGACACTGGAGAGACGAAGCAGGTACGGGGAGTCAAACATTTAATAATGAACGGACATGGAACGAGACAGTAACAGTGTCAGCAAACTAGTAAAACATACAAAAAACTATTAATGCAGAAGCGGGGAACAGAGCTGGGGAACTGACAAATATAGGGGAGGTAATAACAGGTGATGATTGAGTCCAGGTGAGTCCAATATCGCTGATGCGCGTGACGAGGGAAGGCAGGTGTGCGTGATGGATGATAGGAGTGCGTGATGCAGGGCAACCTGGCGCCCTCAAGCGCCGGGGGGGGGGGCAGACGTGACAGTAAGTCTCTGTGGATAAGAGCGTCTGCTAAATGACTAACATGTTAATATAGTATAGTTCCAATAATGTTCTTATTATTATTTTTCATAACAGTAACATTTGGTAGGCCTAAATCAGATTAGGCTAATTTAAAATCAATCACTTGTTTTTATTTGATAAACTTTTATAAGATGTGAAAGACCCTTGCCCTCAAATGCACTTTTAAAGTTACTAATTTGTATTTTTCTAATATATTATCAATGACTGGAGTGGTTTATCATCTAAAAACAATTTGTGATAGTTAAGTACTACAACAGCTGAATGTGCTTCAGGGTCGGGGATTGATTTAAATGGTTTAGGTCTCCCCTTTCTCACTGCACAACAGGGTTGGCTGCACACACACATACACACATACACATACAGTACACACAGGTTTTTCTATTGAAAAGTAGTCCCCCTGGTGGGCCGTAAAGGGTGAGAGCAGGAAGAGAGAGCAAAGGGTTCGTCTCCTATTTGGAGGACTTTTTGGTTGATTTAGATGTAGTAGTAATATTAAATAGTACAGAAATATCATACACATCCAGGTTCAGAAATATTCGAGATGAATCCTCTCCTCTGCCATGTGGACACACACACGAATACACACACACTGTCTAACAGCTAGCCTTAGCTTCCCTCCTTCAGTGTTGGTGACAGTAATGTTCTGGGGTGCTGGGGGTCCACCCCACCCAGCTATTAATATTATGGAGGCTTCACTCCACCCGGACTTGGTTGTCACAGAGCAGAGGGTCTCAAGGACACCCTGGCCTCCCAGCCGAGACAGGACACACACACAGGACAGAACTCCTCTCCACACAGGCTGACAGGGATAAATTTGGTGGCTGACATCACCAGCTCCGACCGGCAGTCAGTCATTTTTATTTCGGGGACCGTTTCTTAGAAGAAGATTGTGTTTGTTATAAAAGAGGGGGGGGGGGGAGAGGGGGAAAGAGGGAGAGTGGAGGGATGTGGGAAAAGA
Source organism: Salvelinus alpinus (assembly GCF_045679555.1). Classification (NCBI taxonomy): domain Eukaryota; kingdom Metazoa; phylum Chordata; class Actinopteri; order Salmoniformes; family Salmonidae; genus Salvelinus; species Salvelinus alpinus. Next base: position 26,901,301 of record NC_092117.1, read on the forward strand.
GAGAGAGAGAGGGGGGAGGGAGAGAGAGAGAGAAACTCCCATATCTGTTGAGTGAAAACCCACAGTGTGCCATCACAGCAGCAAGAGTTGTGACCTGTTGCCATAAGAAAAGGGCAACCAGTGAAGAACAAACACCATTGTAAATACAACCCATATTTATGTTTATTTATTTTCCCTTTTGTACTTTCACTATTTGCACATTGTTACAACACTGTATATATACATAATTTGACAGTTATTCTTTTGTAACATCTGAGTGTAATGTTTACTGTTAATTGTTATTGTTTATTTCACTTTTGTCTATTATCTACTGCACTTGCTTTGGCAATGTTAATATATTTCCCATGCCAATAAAGCCCTTGAATTGAAGAGAGAGAGAGAGAATGTGTAGTGTGTAATTACAGCTGTTGTACAGAACAGGGAGGAGGAGGGAGGAGGACGATGTTCAATGTCAGGGGGGTGCTGCTCGGAACATGTAATGTGCTGTGATCTGAAGCGTCTCTGTGGTTTACATGTCTGATACAGGAGGATCTCTGTGATGCAACAAGTGTTTGTTTAAACAAAACATTTCTAGTGAAGTGTATGAAGCTGCTATCTTTTCTAACATCCTTTCGGGATCACAGAGATAATTGAGACATGTTACCACTTTCTGTGATGTGTTTTCTTACTTAGTATTAAGTCTCCTTAGAATTACGATTATAACCCATTTTACGTGTATTAATATTTTTCAGGCATCTTGTGAGAGGGATTGTTGCCTGATATTCTTGAAGCACCTAATTGTCTGTAAATATTATAAGAAGACTTTACCAACTGCTCTATATGAACAGATCCAGAACAGGATTTCAATATGTAACAAAAGTCTAAAAGACCTTTACGCTTCAGTGCACCGTTGTGGCTTATTGTCATGTACTTTTCAGCCGCATCATAGCGCTCTCCGTTCTGGGTCATTAATCATGGTGTTATGATGTCATCCAAAGACGACAGGGTTCATTACGGATGTCAGCAGACCTGCTACCGGTCACTCAGCTACACTCAGCTAAACACACGCGTGTGGCACGTACATCCATACACACACACACACCCTCCGAGTTCAAAGTAGTCTTGTTGTCAGTAGTCACAGGGCAGGCAGGCCCACTGCTGCAGCTTCAGAACAACATAGCCAGATGGCTGCCAGCAAGATGGATGGATTATATGTGGGGTGACTTCAGCTTGACTGGGCTGCACATAGAATTTCACACACATACACACACACAAGGACGCGCACACACACACACACACACACACACATACACGGACAGATGCAAGGGAGCTGAGTGCATGCATCATTAGAGAACAAAGAAAATAAAGCTAAATAAAGATTATTTTTTTTAAATAAAGTGTTAAGCATGTCCGAGTGTTAAGCATGTCCGAGTGTTAAGCATGTCGAGTGTTATACATGTCCGAGCGTTAAGCATGTCCGAGTGTTAAGCATGTCTGAGTGTTAAGCATGTCCGAGTGTTAAGCATGTGTTAAGTTTGTCCGAGTGTTGATTTTTGATTGAGTGTTAATTATGTCTGGTGTTAAGTATGTCTGAGTGTTAAGTATGTCTGGACGTTAAGTATACCTGGGTGTTAATATGTCTGAGTGTTAGTATGCCTAAGTGTTAGTATCGCTGAGTACTATTGTCTCCAAGTGTTAGTATCTCTGAGTACTATTGTCTCTAAGTGTTAGTATCTCTGAGTACTATTGTCTCTAAGTGTTAGTATCCCCGAGCGGCGTTGTCTCTAAGTGTTAGTATCCCTGAGTGTTAGTATCTCTGAGTGTTAGTATATCTGAGTGTTGGTATGTCTTGGTATTGGTCTGCCTGAGTGTTAGTATTGCTGAGTGTTAGTATCTCTGAGTGTTAGTATCTCTGAATAATAGTATCGCTGAGTGTTAGTATCTCTGAGTGTTAGTATGTCTGAGTGTTAGTATCGCTGAGTGTTAGTATCTCTGAGTGTTAGTATCTCTGAATAATAGTATCACTGAGTGTTAGTATCTCTGAGTGTTAGTATGTCTGAGTGTTAGTATCTCTGAGTGTTAGTATGTCTGAGTGTTAGTGTGTCTGAGTGTTGGTATGTCTGAGTGTTGGTATGTCTGGGTATCGGTATGCCTGAGTGTTAGTATCTCTGAGTGTTAGTATCTCTGAGTGTTAGTATCTCTGAATGTTAGTATCTCTGAGTGTTAGTATGTCTGAGTGTCAGTATGTCTGAGTGTTAGTTTCTCTGAGTGCTATGAGTGTTAGTATCTATGAGTGTTAGTATGCCTCAGTGTTAGTATCTCTGAGTGTCAGTATGTCTGAGTGTTAGTATGTCTGAGTGTTAGTATGTCTGAGTGTTGGTATGTCTGAGTGTTGGTATGTCTGAGTGTTGCTATGTCTGAGTGTTAGTATGCCTGAGTGTTGCTATGTCTGAGTGTTAGTATGCCTGGGTGTTAGTATGTCTGAGTGTTGGTATGCCTGGGTGTTAGTATGTCTGAGTGTTGGTATGTCTGAGTGTTAGTATGTCTGAGTGTTGGTATGTCTGAGTGTTGGTATGCCTGAGTGTTGCTATGTCTGAGTGTTAGTATGCCTGGGTGTTAGTATGTCTGAGTGTTGGTATGTCTGAGTGTTGGTATGTCTGAGTGTTAGTATGCCTGAGTGTTGCTATGTCTGCGTGTTGGTATGTCTGAGTGTTAGTATGTCTGAGTGTTGGTATGTCTGAGTGTTGGTATGTCTGAGTGTTGGTATGTCTGAGTGTTAGTATGTCTGAGTGTTAGTATGCCTGGGTGTTAGTATGTCTGAGTGTTGGTATGTCTGAGTGTTGGTATGTCTGAGTGTTAGTATGTCTGAGTGTTAGTATGCCTGGGTGTTAGTATGTCTGAGTGTTAGTATGTCTGAGTGTTAGTATGCCTGGGTGTTAGTATGTCTGAGTGTTGGTATGCCTGAGTGTTAGTATGCTTGGGTGTTAGTATGTCTGAGTGTTGGTATGTCTGAGTGTTAGTATGCCTGCTCCAACAAGTTACTGTGTAGTAATGCATGATGTTAGGCAGTGTGTTATGTTGATATTGTTAATGAACAATTAAAACAATCAAGACTCTCTTAACAGGGTGTGCGTGTATACATGTGTGTGTGTGCGTGTGTACCTAAGTGCATGCCTGCGTGTGTCTCTGACAGTGTATGGGGGAGTGATGATGGATGTTGCCAGGTTTTCATACAGCATGATGGAGGGAGACTCTCAGTTGTGCTGACATCAGCTCTCTATGTTCAAATAGAGGTGCATCCCAAATGGCACCCTATTCCCTATGTAGTGCACTACTTTTGACCAGAGTCCTATGGACCCTGGTCAAAGTAGTGCACTAAATTGGGAATATGGTGCCATCTGGGACACACCCAGAGGTTTGATAGCTGTTTACAACAGATCCTCTACCTGCTGTTCTCCACCTACACCAAAATCCTGCTTGCACGCACGCACACACACACACACACACACACACAACCATGTATGTGTTCTTGTTGAGGGGGAGGTGTGTATGTTGGCAGGGTAGTGAATGGATCAGCCGCCACAGAGAAAGGCAGAGGAGTTCCATTTGAAAACAACACGAGATAAATCCGCTTGAGTACCTTATTGATTCTCTTCAGAGTCTGAGAAACAGAGAGAGGAGAGAGAAAGATAGAAAGAGAGAGAGAACGAGACAGAAAACAGATGCTTCTGACTGCCCGTTTTGGAGAGTTGAGGTGGCTTTTTAGTTTCCCCCCTCTCCCTCGTTCTCTTCCATCTCTCCTCTCTCCCTCTCTCTTCCTCTCTCTCCCTCTTTGACTCTCTCTCTAGCGGTGACAGATAAAGTAGACAGGCTGCACCCCCCGCTGAAGAGCTGGACTGGCTGTGGAGAGTGAGGCAGAGGGAGGCAGAGCGAGGCAGAGCGAGGCGGAGTGAGGAAGAGCGAGGCAGAGTGAGGCAGAGTGAGGCAGAGAGAGGCAAAGTGAGGGATAGCGAGGCAGAGTGAGGATAGCGCGGCAGAGAGAGGCAGAGCGAGGCGGAGCGAGGAAGAACGAGGCAGAGTGAGGCAGAGTGAGCAGAGTGAGGGATAGATTGGCGGAGCGGAGAGCGGCGATCGATGAGCACTCACACTAGTGGCAGCATCCACACCACTAACAGTTCCCTCAGGCCACGGGAAGGAGGTGGAGAAGAGGGGGAACGTTGGTTCTGCTTTGCGTAATGAAATGTGGAGGCTACCAGTTAGTTGTTTTCATGCTTAAAAAGACCTAGATATTATTGTTAAACCTGTAAAACAAGAGTTTGCAATGTCATTACAACATGTCACAATAGCGACATATGCCAGTTATATGTTATGTGTCACCTAATAGCCTTATCTGACCTCAAGGTCAAGGTCAAGATTACACACACATACTGTATGTAGCAGGTAGAAGTTGTTCCTTTAGATGGGACTGACTATGATAACATGTTAATCTAAACTGATGTCGCTTAAGAAAAACACGGGTGAAACACAGCAACATCAGTTTGGCTATGTTATGCCAGGCTATGCTTCTGATGGAATCTGTGTTGAAAGCATCGCTGGCACTCTAGCCTGCCCTGCGGCTGGAGATGAAGTTGTGATGCTGTCTATTAATAGAAGGCTTTTTCCTCTCCTCGTCATGGCTCTGTTGCGTGTCTGCTCATGTGTGCAAGCATGCGTATGTGTGAGCCTTGTTCTGAGCCCTGGGTTTACATTATTATGCAATGCAGCATCTGACCTTGGAGGCAACACGGACCAGAGAGAGAGAGGGAGAGAGAGGGAGAAAGAGAGAGAGAGAGAGAGAGAAAAAGTGTGTGAGAGAAAGAGAGCATGAGAGAAAGAGAGAGTTGAGTAAATGCCAGCTTACACATCAGTGTCACCCCTCATTTTCCACATCAAACATATCAAATGATTACACTTGGCATGTCACTACCTTAATAGTGAGTATCTCCAGTAAAACACCAGGTTAAAAGCCCATGGACCAGGGGTGCGCCATGTAAGGCTCCCTCTGGCAGGGCCTAAAGAGGAGACCAGGGTCCTTATTCATAATGCTTCTTAGAGTATGAGTGCTGCTGATCTGGGATCATCCCCCCCCTGCCCATGTAATCGTATTCCTTATGAAATAAAAGGCTGATCCTAGATCAGTACTTCAATACTCTGAGATGCTTTATTAAAACAGAGCCAGACCAGAGCAGACAGGCCACCCTGCCTGGACACGGCCTATTCCTCAGGATGACATTAATATAATAGCTCTGGTGCCCAAAACAACTTGCTATTGATCCAGCATAACCTTTTAAGTCTATCGACCGCTCCGTTCTCCAACAGCCGGTGGATTCGTCAGTGTTTTGAAGCTGCTGGGTTAAGGGCTGCAGTAAGTAAATGGGCCATGTTGTTATGGGTGTCGATTCGGCTGTGTTTTGGCTAAATAAAGGCCAACTCCGTAATCGACGGGTGGGTTGTTTAGCAACAAAATCGATGTGTGCGCAACCCTTGGGGCAAAACAGCCGAGGTTGGCTTAGAATCAAAGTATTGTTGACAATATGTAAACTCCCTTTTCTTTCCAAATGTTTATTGAAAACCTAAATAAATTTGCACAATGAGCACTTGCTGTCTGTGAATTACATTGTTGCAGTTGTTGGTTAACTAGCTAGCAATTTCTTTTGCCGTATTAGCATAGACGTGACATGAGTCAAAACACCTCAAAACAGGACATGGTATCAATAACAAGATACAACGAGCTGAAACGAGACACCTACGATTCCCCACATTTACAGCGTCTTGTCATTGGTGCTCGCTATCTGACCATCCAGAACCACAACAACACACAGCTTTCTGCCTCAAAGATGCGCACGCATCATTTACATGACGTTGTCAAGCAACTGGTCTATTTGGACAACAACCTAACGGAAGCCCCCTACTTGGTTTGCTAAGTTGAAGGATGGGCTGGAGAAAAGGTAACACTCAAATTCATACAGTTGTTTCTGGTATGCTGTTTTTTCTAATTGAAGAGGCTGTATCATATAACATACATTTCTTTAAGCATGAAACCCCTCAATCTTTATTAAACACACATGGAAAAGGTGGTAAGCAACTTAGGTAAAAAAAAAAAAAGATTTTCGACAAGTCAAATTACTTTACTGTGTTAGAGGTTTCGTGATGCTTGATTCTAAACCAAAGTAGATAATTTAAAGATTGTTCTATGCTTCAGATAGGGTCTCTGTAAGCTTCAATATGAGGTCCTAAACCTAGCAAGAAAGTGCATCCTTGTAACTGTGTGGGCTAATATTGTCAAAATGTTTGCCTTGGGGTAAGTTGTGTCAGGACCCGGTTCGAGAAACAGTCACTAAATAATTGGCAGAACCCAGAAGATGAGGCAGACACAGCAGTACTAGAGATGGTGGTTTAATAAAAAATAGATATCCTCCAAAATACAACGAAAAATCCACAAAGTGGTAAAAAACAGCAGGGAAAAACAAACCTCAAAAGACTACTCAAATAATAAACAAGAACAAAACCAGAGAACCTCTGGAAAATCCAACAAGAGAAAAGTCTATATAAAACAAGGCTTGGGCTGGGGCTGGGTGCTAACTTACAAACACTGAGCAAGGAACTAAGGAACACACAGGGTTTAAATACTAACAAGGGAATGACTTACAGGTGCAAACAATAATTGGAGCAAGAAAAACAAAAGGTACAAAAAAGGTGCAAGGGGGACATCTAGTGAACAAAACCTGAACAGTCCTGGCCAAAACCTGACAGAATCCCCCCCCTAGGAACGGCTCCTGACGTTCCTACCAGCCTTCTCAGGGTGGAGGACCCTGAACTGACGAATGAGGTCAGGGTCCAGTATGTCCTTGGCAGGAACCCAGGAGCGCTCCTCGGGACCGTAGCCTTCCCAGTCCACCAGATACTGCCAGGACCGCTGCACCCGGCGGGAATCCAGTATCCGATGGACGGTATAAGCCGACTGGCCTCCGATGATACGGGGCGGAGGGGGAGGTCTGCCTGCCGGGATAAGGGGAGAAAAAACAACAGGTTTTAATAAAGAAATGTGAAACGTGGGATTAATTTTAAGGGATCTGGGTAAGTGCAGGCGAAAAGTAACGGGGTTCACTTTTCTGGCAACCTTAAAGGGACCGATGAATTTCTGGGACAGTTTGCGAGACTCCACCCGTAGCGGTAAATTCTTGGTTGAGAACCATACTCTCTGGCCGAGGCGCAGGGTAGGCCCGGGACGGCGACGTCTGTTGGCTTGTTGTTGGTACCTCTGTGAGGAACGCAGAAGATTAAGACGGGCCTTCTTCCACGTAAGCCGACAGCGTCTGATGAACCTCGAGGCTGAAGGCACACTGACTTCTGCCTCCTGGTCCGGGAACAATGGAGGAGCATAGCCAAACTGACACTCGTGCGGGGACATACCAGTGGAGGAGGAGCACAAGGTGTTGTGCGCGTACTCGGCCCAAACCATGAAGGACGACCATGTGGACGGGTTGTTGGAGACCATACATCTGAGGGTGGTTTCCAGCTCTTGATTCATCCTCTCGGTTTGGCCATTGGACTCCGGATGGTACCCTGAAGATAGACTGGCAGTGGCCCCTATGAGTTGGCAGAAGGCCTTCCAAAACCTTGAGGCGAACTGGGGACCTCTGTCAGAAACCATATCTTGCGGAATGCCGAAGACTCGGAACACATGGTTAATCACCAACTCAGCCGTTTCCTTGGCAGAAGGTAACTTAGTCAAGGGAACGAACCTGGCCGCCTTAGAAAACCTGTCGATGATGACTAGGATAGTTGTATTACCATGGGACGGAGGAAGGCCAGTAATAAAGTCCAATGAGATATGGGACCAGGGTCGGTGGGGAATAGATAGAGGGTGAAGGAGTCCTTGAGGGCGGAGGTGAGAAGATTTGCCCTGGCAGCACACGGAACAGGCCTTGACGAAAGTGGCAACGTCTTCTTTTATGGTGGGCCACCAGAACTTACGCTGGATGAACTCCAAGGTGCGACCTACGCCCGGGTGACAGGTGAGGCGAGAGGAGTGCCCCCACAGAAGGACTTGGGACCTTGCTGCCTTGGGAACAAACAACCGATTGGCAGGACCTCCTCCAGGGCCCGGTTCGATGGCTTGGGCTTGTTTCACGGTATCCTCCACTTGCCACGAGATCGGAGCCACGATCTTAGCGGCCGGAAGGACAGTCATGTCAGTATCTTCTCGAATGGCAGGAGAGTAGATTCGTGACAAGGCGTCCGGTTTGAGATTCTTCGACCCGGGTCTATAGGTGAGGATAAACTGAAATCGGCTGAAGAAAAGAGACCATCGAGCTTGTCTGGAGTTCAACCGCTTCGCCTGCTGGATATACTCCAGATTTTTGTGGTCCGTAAGCACTTGAAACGGTTGAGAAGCCCCCTCGAGCCAGTGTCTCCATTCCTTCAATGCCATCTTAACCGCTAGGAGTTCACGATCCCCCACATCGTAATTCCTCTCGGCCGGGGTAAGCCGGTGAGAGAAGAAGGCGCAAGGATGAAGCTTCTTGTCTTCCCCCCTCTGAGACAGGACAGCTCCAACCCCAACCTCTGATGCGTCTACCTCCACCACAAAAGGTTCATCCGCCGTTGGTAGTGTCAGAATGGGAGCAGAGAGGATGCGCTGCTTGAGTCCTTGGAAGGCCGTCTCAGCTTCTCTTCCCCACAGAAACCTTGTGTTGCCACCCTTGGTTACAGCTGAGAGAGGGGCTGCCACCGAGCTGAAGTTCTTGATGAACTTGCGGTAAAAGTTGGTGAAGCCCAGGAAACGCTGAACTTCCTTAACGGACTTGGGGGTGGGCCAATCCGCTACCGCCCCTACCTTCTTGGGGTCCATCTGGACTCGACCGGGTTCCACTACAAATCCCAGGAATTGTACTCGGGAGGAATGGAATTCACATTTTTCCGGCTTCACGTACAAATGGCTGTCAAGGAGGCGTTTGAGTACTTGTCTGACATGCTTAGTGTGTTCTTGAAGGGAGCTCGAAAAGATGAGGATGTCATCCAAGTAAACAAACACGAAGATGTTAAGCATATCCCTAAGCACATCGTTTATGAGCGCTTGGAACACAGCCGGAGCGTTGGTCAGGCCGAAGGGCATCACCAAGTATTCGTAGTGACCAGTAGGCGTGTTGAAAGCGGTCTTCCACTCGTCACCGGGTTTGATCCGCACAAGATGGTATGCGTTCCGCAGGTCAAGCTTAGTGAAGACAACTGCTTCCTGGAGCAGCTCAAAGGCTGTGGCCATAAGGGGTAGCGGGTAGCGGTTACGGACGGTTATGGCATTAAGTCCCCGGTAGTCGATGCAAGGACGTAATCCCCCGTCTTTTTTGGCCACAAAGAAAAACCCTGCTCCCGCCGGCGAGGTGGATGGACGCATGAGGCCTGCTGCCAGAGCGTCCTTGATGTAGGTATCCATAGCAGCTCGTTCGGGAGGAGATAGGGAAAAGATCCGACCCCTGGGGGGGGCAGGTGCCCGGAAACAGGTCGATGGGGCAATCGTAAGGTCTATGGGGTGGTAGTTTGGTGGCCCTCTGTTTGCTAAATACCGGTTTGAGGTCATGGTAACACTCGGGAACTCGGGACAGGTCGATGGATTCTAGAGACTCGGGAGGGGAACTCGGGGAACTTGGGAAGATACAAGTGGCTTGGCACGTAGGACCCCACTGCTTGATAGTGCCCACAGACCAGTCGATGTGAGGGTTATGGCTGTGAAGCCAGGGGTATCCAAGGACGAGAGGGAACTCGGAACACGAGGTCAGATGAAAGTTCATCACTTCCTGGTGTTGGGAAACTGAAAGTCGCAAGGGAGTAGTGACACGAGTGACAAGTCCAGATCCCAAAGGGCTTCCATCCAACGTAGTAACCCTTATGGGGTCACTTAGAGGTTCAGAGGGAACGCCATTCTCCTTCGCCCAGACACCATCCATGAAGTTACCTGCGGCTCCAGAGTCTACCAAGGCTTGAAGGGGAAGCTCGTGGTTGTCCCAGGAAAGGGTAACTGGAATGAGCAGGCGGGAGTTGGATGGATGGGAGGAGGTTATGTTACCCGTTACAGTCCTCCCAGGCCTGCACGGGAGAGTGCGTTTTCCCTGGAGCCCGGGACACGTGGAGAGGAAATGGCCCGGTTTGCCGCAATATAGACAGCATCGCTCCCTCATCCGGCGGTCTCTCTCAGCCTGGGAGATGCGTCCAACCTGCATGGGTTCCGGTGGAGTCAGTGAGGATAAAGGTGGAGACTCGGAGCTGGGACCGATAGGAGCTAGGGTGAGAGATCTACGGTTGAGCTCTCTCTCTCTCAGACGCTGGTCTATGCGTGAAGCCAACTTGATCAGGGACTCGAGGTTGTCTGGTGGTTCCCGAGTGGCCAGTTCATCTTGGATGGTGTCGGAAAGACCCTTCAAAAAACACACTGTGAGCGCCTCGTCATTCCAGCCACTCACTGCTGCCACCGTGTGGAACTGGATGGCATAGTCCATCACGCTGCGCCGACCTTGGCGGAGAGTCAGGAGCTGTTTGGCTGAGTCAGGACCGCTGGTAGGACCTTGAAACACTCGCTTGAATTCTTCAGCAAAGGTAGAGTAGCTGGCACAGCAGGGACTTTGGGCATCCCACACAGCAGTAGCCCAGGCTAGGGCTTTTTCCGACAGCAGGGTGATAATATATGCTATCTTGGAGCGGTCGGTGGGAAACGACGAGGGTTGCAGCTCGAAGGAGAGAGAACATTGGGTGAAAAACCCCTTACAAACACTCGGATCACCTGAGAACCGTTGGGGAGGCGGCAGACGAGGTTCAGCCAGGGGGTTAACTGCCACGGGCACTTGAATCTGATGAACTGGAGCAGAAGCGGTTGCAGGAGAAAGTTGATCAGAAATCTGCTTTATGGAAGTCATCATCTCCGACAGAAGTTGAGAATGTCCAGCCAGTAAGGCCTCTTGCTGAACCAGAGCAGCTTCGTGACGTTGGACAGTCCCCTCGTGGTGGGACAGCATTGGAAAAAAGTCCTGGGTACTGGCTGCCTCTGGGTTCATATTAATGGCTCAGTGTTTCTGTCAGGACCCGGTGCGAGAAACAGTCACTAAATAATTGGCAGAACCCAGAAGATGAGGCAGACACAGCAGTACTAGAGATGGTGGTTTAATAAAAAATAGATATCCTCCAAAATACAACGAAAAATCCACAAAGTGGTAAAAAACAGCAGGGAAAAACAAACCTCAAAAGACTACTCAAATAATAAACAAGAACAAAACCAGAGAACCTCTGGAAAATCCAACAAGAGAAAAGTCTATATAAAACAAGGCTTGGGCTGGGGCTGGGTGCTAACTTACAAACACTGAGCAAGGAACTAAGGAACACACAGGGTTTAAATACTAACAAGGGAATGACTTACAGGTGCAAACAATAATTGGAGCAAGAAAAACAAAAGGTACAAAAAAGGTGCAAGGGGGACATCTAGTGAACAAAACCTGAACAGTCCTGGCCAAAACCTGACAAGTTGAGCCAATGGCAAGTTGAGCAAATTGAAGTGTCTTTTTCCCAGGTGTAATACAAGGCATTACCCCTGGGATATGAGGTAACAACAGGGCCTGGCCTATGTTAAAAGTGTTTTAAAAAGTACAAAGTGTTTGTTAGGAGTTAAGCCTGTGTTAAAATATGCTTAAAATTATTAAAATACAAAAAAGTGATTGTGTTGAATTGTGTTTGGGAAATAAGATAGACATAGTTTTAAGAGGTTTTGGTAATATTTCATTCAGTACAAAAATGTGTAGGTAGCTTAACTTACCATGTCCCGTGGCTCAATTTACACCATACCGGGCAACGTTTTGCCAAGAGACCATGTTTTTGGACAAGCTAGTTTTCAAAACTGTAGTATTTACATGACTTCTGATTATTTACAGGGATGCAATACACATTTATCCTTCTCATGCCTCTAATCCTAGCATTACTTGATGAGGTGGAAAAGTGAATAAGCCTGAGATCTGGTTGGAGATCTGGCTGGAGTGAGGGAAGCAGTATGTCGTTTCTGTCCTCTCTGCGGCTAGCCTAGCACCAGCCAATGCTTTCTGTCCTCTCTGCGGCTAGCCTAGCACCAGCCAATGCTTTCTGTCCTCTCTGCGGCTAGCCTAGCACCAGCCAATGCTTTCTGTCCTCTCTGCGGCTAGCCTAGCACCAGCCAATGCTTTCTGTCCTCTCTGCGGCTAGCCTAGCACCAGCCAATGCTTTGTGTCCTCTCTGCGGCTAGCCTAGCACCAGCCAATGCTTTGTGTCCTCTCTGCGACTAGCCTAGCACCAGCCAATGCTTTGTGTCCTCTCTGCGGCTAGCCTAGCACCAGCCAATGCTTTGTGTCCTCTCTGCGACTAGCCTAGCACCAGCCAATGCTTTGTGTCCTCTCTGCGACTAGCCTAGCACCAGCCAATGCTTTGTGTCCTCTCTGCGGCTAGCCTAGCACCAGCCAATGCTTTGTGTCCTCTCTGCGACTAGCCTAGCACCAGCCAATGCTTTGTGTCCTCTCTGCGGCTAGCCTAGCACCAGCCAATGCTTTGTGTCCTCTCTGCGGCTAGCCTAGCACCAGCCAATGCTTTGTGTCCTCTCTGCGGCTAGCCTAGCACCAGCCAATGCTTTCTGTCCTCTCTGCGACTAGCCTAGCACCAGCCAATGCTTTCTGAGAAACATTTGAAACATTGATTGGATCAAATGACAAATTGCTCAAGAAACAAAATGAATGTGATACAATCTAATTCCTTTACACAACTCTATAATTATCTCACTGACCTCAAAACCATTCTGTTATGTCTCTCAAAATTGGGTCTTTTCTCTGTCTGAGAGTTCAAGACAAACCTCTGTCTGAAGGCTGCAAAGGCTGAGTGACTAGGAGGAGGAGGAATTGAATTTCCTCAAGTACAGAGAAAATAAATAACGCCCTTGTCTGGGAGAGACCAGCAGTTTCTCCCCGACATTGATGGCGTGTCAGGTTACCGTGTGTTACGGCAGCCCCCTGGCCCTTGGCCCCTGACGGGAGCAAACAGGTTGTGTCTGGCCTGGTGGAAGAACTTCCTACTGATGACATCACACAGCTGGGACAGACATACACAGATGACAGGACAGCCCAGGGTTCCCTCATAGCAGAAGTCACAGATAGAGAAGATGCATAAAGGGCAATAACCACACGTTGATTCACACCCAACATCATGCATGTGGTTGGTCATTATCAAGAACTATTCTTAATAACTTTTTTTTTTTACAAAAACATTCGCTTTCAAAATGAAGCTTATATTAACATAATGTTGCACACTCAGTTTGAGACCCCAAAAAGAAATTGACTGTTCTCCCGTGACCCAAATCGTCCTCCAACGACCCAAGTGAGTGTTAATCCTTTAGGATGGTGAGAGGGCTGAGGAGGGGTGGAGGAGGGCCCTCAAAGAGTGTGAGGATTCATTGAAAGAGGACAGAGATAGAGAGAGAGAAAAAGTGAGAGAGAGAAAGAGAGAGAGAGACTCCAGGATTGGGATGGCCTCCCTATATAGCAGGGGAATTCATTGTGAATACTGCCACCTGCTGGTGCTTTTAGGCATGCTGTTTTGAGGTCAGAGGTGGGGTTGACGATCAGTTCTCAGTTCCCATTCAGGTCAACTTTCCTTGATGGGTGGACCAGTGGCCATGCTGAGTGTACCCATGAGTGTTCCAGTCAAGTTGCCGAGAGTCTGTGAGATTATTATTATTTTATTTTTTCTATGGTCCCATTCCACCATGCACTGACTGGTGTGCAAGGCAGTCCCTGTTCTGGGTGACCCTACCCTGACCTTTAGGGTGCTCAGTCAGTGTTCCGTAGACGGAACCCTGTTTGGAACATTTTGCCCGGCAACAGTTTCCGTAAATACTGCACTTGGCAAGTCCAACAGGAAACCACGACGGGCTGCACTCCGGAAAATCTGCGGGTGTAACACACACACACACACACACACACACACACACACACACACACACACACACACACACACACACACACACACACACACACACACACACACACACACACACACACACACACACACACACACACACACACACACACACACTATGAGCAAGTTGTGTTTTTAGCTGTAGACAAAATCTAATTTAAACTTTTATAAAATGACCTACCTGAAAGAAATGAAAAACCTACTCTATCATCTTCCAAAACATGAGGCACCTCTCTAAACTCTATTTGTGTTGCTACATGACCTTTCTCAACACCTACAATCCTTCCTCACTCAGAACAGTCTTCAACCAATTAACTCTCCCTCGGATTGACGGCAGCCCAGTGAAAGGCTGCCCAATCTGTGTCATTACAGCTCGCCCAACACGCACGCACGCACGCACGCGCGCGCGCGCGCGCACACACACACACACACACACACACACACACACACACACACACACACACACACACACACACACACACACACACACACACACACACACACACACACACACACACACACACACACACACACACACACACACACACACACACACACACACACACACACACACGCAACCTCAGTATTGATCCTGCACCCTGTGAGAAGATTAGGTGGGAATCCAGATGGATTCCATATCTATTATCTAATGGAATCTCTCCTAGAAAAAGCTATGGATTTTCTGCCATTGAACCTGTGTGAGTCTGAGAGAAAGAGTGTGTGTGTGTATGTGTGTTGTATATGTGTGTATGTGAGTGTGTGCGTGTGTGTATATGTGTGTGTGTCTGTGTGTGGTAGGTCCTGCACCCAAATGTGCTCTGTCACCTGGGGCCAAATGGCCCAAAACACAAAATACTCTATTAAGGGGATAGTCAGCCCTTCCCCCATCAATACGATTAAATGCCTCTCTCTCTCTCTCTCTCTCCAGTACCCAGAGGACTGACTAGTATAACGTGTAGTAGAGTAATACTATAGTATTCATGTTTGGTATCTATCTGAAACGTGTCCTCTGAGGAGAACTTTTATGCCATCTATATGATCTCTGTGGTAATTCAGCCTTCTCTGTGTTGCTCTCCACATCCTCCATTATTGTTTTTATTTATTATTTTATCTAACCTTTATTTAACTAGACAAGTCAGTTAAGAACAAATACTTATTTACAATGACGGCCTAGGAACAGTGGGTTAACTGCCTTGTTCATGGGGCAGAATGACAGATCTTTAAAATATTTTTTTACCTTGTCGGCTCAGGGATTCAATCTTGCAACCTTTCGGTTACTAGTCCAACGCTCTAACCACTAGGCTACCTGCCGCTCAAACCTCTGTGAAGCAGTGATGACATGCTATTGATTACAACTTGGATTTTTAATCCAAACAATCAGATGGTTATAAAGGGGACTCAGATTCATTTGGTCTTTCTCTTTGTTCCTGTCCTGCTGTGGTGAGGAACCCACACTGTCTCCTCTCCTCACCATGACATGGACCTTTTAGGCCATGACTTCTCTCTTGATCATGCCTAGATTATGAATGCTATGTTAATGCGAGTAACGCCTTGTAATTTAAGTTTATGTGAATCCATTTTTTTACAATGTAATTACATCTATTTGATAGACAATTCTCAGACCTTTCTTGATAGTCTATTACCGTGACTCAACAATACCTGCATGCACATTGTTATTTATCTTCTGGACTCAGATACTATTCAGTTTAATAGACTTTGTTCATATTAATTGCATAGTCTTATCATATTCACATGTGAGGTATATATACATATATGATAAATATTACTTCACTACAGGTGTGTGTAGCTGGATGGAGCAGCAGGCACAATATGGAGAACAGAGGCCCAGCTGCTCTGCTAAGAGATCCTGTAGTAGGGTTGTCTGAGAGGAGAAACACAGTCTCAATGTGTATTGACCTGCATGGAGCACTCATGTCTACTGTGAAGCCCAGATCTGTCTGCCTGCGCCATGCTGATTTATCAGAGTATCGAGATGGAAGCAGATCCTCTTTTTTAATCAAAAACAGATAAGCTCCACCTGAGCCTGCCCAGCTAACAGCCCCCTATTTCATTTTTAATATCCAACCCAACCGGCAGTAAGTAAAGTAGTATCTCATTCCCAACCATGAGCACTTATTATTGCATGGCAGGAGGCTGGCTGGCTGGCTGGTTGGCGCCATGTTTCTGTGTCCTGTCGTGATCTCAGTATAAAAGCAACAAGCCTCCAAGGAGATGAAAGGTAACTCTCGATAGCTAGTAGCCTCTAGAGCAGGGGTCTTCAACTTTTTCTTGCCCAGGGAACACCTCCCAGGCAAACCGGCAACCGGTTAAACAAAGGTTAGCTATGTGTTGGCAAAAAGTCAAGAAAGCTTACCAGCAGCCAGCGGGACTTGCCGACTATGCCGTTCATGTGCTAGTCGGAAATAGAAAAGTTGGAAATCTCCTACTTGCTTACTGGTTGTAGTTATACACGAGCCACGTTCAACCAGTTAGCAAGTTGAACATTTCAGAGTTCCAACTAGCATGTGAGCGAGGCACTATTCGCTGGTGCTTTATCAAAGCCTGTCAGATACTCCAGTTAGTGTAATTAGCTCCAGTGAGTGTAATTCGCTCAATATTAGGAGTTGAGAAATAAAGTTGACATCATTAGAAAGAGGATATTCTCCTATTTTATACTGTGGGTATGTAATTCAAAATGTGTTTATTCTGTTGTTGCTAGAGATATTCATAAAAGCATAAAATTAAAAACCACAGCCGTTCTGACGTTCCTGTGGGTCCTGGTCAAAAGTAGTGCACTTTGTAGAATAGGATGCCAATTGGGACGCATCCCCTATCTCTGAAGTGTGCCAAAGAAACACATGATTACTCCATTCCATAGTAATCATGTGTTTCCATGGTAACTATATTCTCATCTGGTGTTTGAGTGCTGGAGAGCTTCTCCCTGAATTCTGCTGTACAGTCTACAGACACACACACACACACACCTGTGCACGCACAAACGCATGCACACACACATGCACACACAGCAAGGTTTAAGTCTCCCCTGCAATAGCTCACAGCTTGCATGGAGCAAATGAAATGAGCACCAGAAACACCTTCACCCGGCAAACTGTTACATCAGCCCTCTCTCTCTGTCTGCGTTCCAAATGGCATCCTATACCCTATGGGCCCTGGTCAAAAGAAGTGCACTATATAGGGAAAAGGGTGCCATCTGGGACACACCCTCTCTCTGTCTGGCAGCGTCTTCCTGCTCACATCTGCTGCTGTTGTTAGCCTCAGAGAGAGCTGCCTGCTGCTCAGGGCTCAACACAAAACCATTCCTCTCTTTCTGTTCCTCTCTCTCTCTTTGTTCCCTTCTCTCTGGTTCTCGCTCTGTCTGTCTATCTCTCACTTTCTCCCTGACTCTCACAAAACACACACACACACACACACACACACACACACACACACACACACACACACACACACACACACACACACACACACACACACACACACACACACACACACACACACACACACACACACACACACACACACACACACACACACACACACACACACACACACACTGTCTTGCATTTTCTCTGTCTCTCTCTTTCTCCCACTCTCTTTGTCTGTCTACCTCTCTTTATCTCTCTCTCTCAGGAAGATGAGCATTAGAGATAATGGTAATGATGATGATAGTGATGATGATACCGATGGGGCTATGACCATACAATTATCTTCCTCAAGGACTTCATTGTCCTCTTGAGGACAGTCTGTTTTGCAGCATTATTTACATGTCCAGGTATTACTATAATAAAGAACTCCTTCCCATCTGCAATGACGACGTGTAGAGTCAAATAAACAGTAATCTCGGATACCCAGAACTAAAATCTTGCGAAATTGGTCAAGTGCAGCTATGTTTACGTAGTGTGTCCAGGACAGATGAAATAAACAGCAAAGATCTACAGTATGAATGGAATAGAACTCAGAAAATAGTTCCAAATGTTCTATTGGTTCTACCCAGCTCTACTAGGTCATTGTGGATATGCAGGTGTTCCACGGTGAGAGAAGAGAACAGGAGATTGATATTGTCTTGTCTGACAGGCAGCAGGAGGTGAGGGGTAATGAAATGCATTTCATATTGGAATGCCCTCTCGTGTCTGTTTGCCGATACAACCTTACTTGTCAAATAGTCCTAAGTGGCATAATTACCAGTACAACCTTCGGCAGGTCGCACACGCTTGTCCCCCATTAGAGTCAATGTAAGCGTTTCTGACCAACACAAGGGCAATCTACTCAGTCATTTTGCTGGTGGAGAGAAGAACCATCTATATCGTCCTCCTTCTCTCTCTCTCTCTCTCTCTCTGTCTCTCTGTCTGTCTCTCTGTCTCTCTGTCTGTCTCTCTGTCTCTCTCTGTTTCTCTCTCTCTCTCTCTCTCTCTCTCTCTCTCTCTCTCTCTCTCTCTCTCTCTCTCTCTCTCTCTCTCTCTCTCTCTCTCTCTCTCTCTCTCTCTCTCTCTCTCTCTCTCTCTCTTTCTCTCTCTCTCTCTCTCTCCCCCTCTCTCTCTCGCTCTCCCTCTCTCCTTCAGTCAGCAGAAACAGGACCTCCTTGGTCTGGTTTGGGTTTCTGATATAATCCTTAATAAATGAAAGCTCTTATATCATATGCCCTGGGGTGAGGCTGGGGCTGGCAAAGACATCGCATATGGCAGGAGAGCAAAGAGACTGTGACAGTCCCCCTGAGAGAGAGATGGGGGGAGAGAGAAAGAGAGAGAGAGAGACAGAGGGAGAAAGGGAGGGAGGGGGGAGAAAGAGAGAGAGAGGGAGGGGGGAGTTGAAAAGCAATAGTAAAAAAAAAAAAAAAAAAAGAGAGAGGGAGGACGAGAAAGAAAGATGGAGAAAAAGTAAGAGAGAGAGAAATATAAAGATTGAGGGAGGAAAGAGAGAGAGAGAGAGAGGGAGAGAGAGAGAGATAGAGAGAGAGAGAGATGGGGAGAGAGAGAAAGAGAGAGATGCGGGGAGAGAGAGAAAGAGAGAGAGAGAGAGAGAGAGAGAGAGAGAGAGAGAGAGAGAGAGAGAGAGAGAGAGAGGGAGATCTGCATATTTTTGTTCTAACCCAGCACAAGCTGATTAAACTAATCAACCATAAATTCCTTGGGAAGAGGGACCATTGTTTCTCATACAAAAACTCCAACAGATTTTTTGTAAATTACTTAGAAATCTTTAAATCAGTGCAACATCTGAAAACCTCGAGGGCCAGGTTCTGCTACTAATCTGATGCTAAACCCCTTGGTGCAGATCTGTAGAGGAAGAGGGAGGAGGTTCATCTCAACTCCACACATCTGGATGTAATGACTGCTATAATCCACACAGGACGTCATGTAACTGCACCTGAAGACACAGTTACATCATAACTAACTATGACATTCAGTCCAAACACAACAATGATACAAACAGTCCGATTCTCCAAAGCATAGAAATGACCTCAATATCGACATGCACCATTGCCTAGCCAAACTCATGTCTAACCAACCAAGACAATGATAGCAAGTTGGCTATGGCTACTTAACAGACTTTCGGTCAGGCTAAAGACAACAGCGGCAGTATAATGGGGTTCACCTTCTCAGCTCTCAAGGAAATTCTCATTCCAAATCTGATTGCAAACCCAAGGGTTGTGGGTTCAAATCCCGCTGGAGCAACCCACACGAAAAATGTATGCATGCATGAATGTAAGTTACTTTGATGAAAGCATCTACTAAGTGGCATATCTTCTTCTAATAAATATTATACGTTACAAAAAAATCTGATAATGAACACATGATTGAACTGTATGTTTAGAGTCATTTATTAATCAATCCACCTGTGCGTCAATCTAATTAACATAATAAAAAACTTGCCATCAAAATCCGTCAGTTTAAACTAGAGATATTTGTTTTTTTGTATGGGCTGCATCTCAATCAACCGCATCCGCCTCTGTCGACCTTCTGCATCTGCGGTGGAAAGTTTGTCAGACCCCGAAAACCTCTGTAGCATCCGAACGGTTTGGCCTAACTAATATGACCACTATGAAAGATGAGACTCTCATAAAGACAGTGGTGTTCTCCGTTTTGGTCTGCGACCCCCACAAGCCCCAAAGGACTAGTCGGTACCGCCGATGTGCCAACGTGCAACTTCTGTCTGTAGCGTCTAAACCCTTTGGGCTACAAACGAATATAACCCTACTATGGAAAGGGGAAACTCTCACGATTACGATGGTGTTCTCCATTTTGCTACAACCCCCACAGGTATCATGGGACTCTTCTGAAGGTACCGGGTACCGCTTTAAAAAATGTATGGAAGTAGTTTTGTGCCAACCAAAAAAAGAGGTTAAATATGTTTTCCAAAAATATAGATTTCCTGAGCTTTTCTAGATATAGGACAGACACTTCAAAACCTTATTCCTTATTGTTTATTTTTTTACTGTCTGTTTCGCATGTATGAATGTGTTATTCAATGTGTTTCTATGGGCTAGGGTAGAAAAGGCAAAATTCAATATTTTTTTTAAATATTTTTGTTTAATTTATTTTTTATACCTACATGGGTCCTAAAATTCAAAACATTTAATAGCTACAAGCTTTCTCCCAAACATTGTGTTTTGATTCGTGTCCTGATAAACGTCTCTCCTTGCTGTTCTCTCCTTCGTATCCTGGCAATGGTCACACGTCGTATCGCTGCTGACTCACAAGCCCCTGACAGCTCATTTGCATAAATCATCATCTAGATGTGACAGTTACTAGGGAGCGCAGGTCGGAGAACAACCCAGAACCTGCAAGAGGAACCACCCAGAAGAGAGAAGGATGCTGGGCTGGGATGACCTTGTTGCAAATGAAGCTGTCCGAACGGAGTGTGTGCGTGTGTGTGTGTCTTGACTGCATGAAGGATGACACTAAAAAGAGGGAAAATATGCTTAAAGGTTCCAGATAAAGTGACAATATGACAAAGGACATTTAGAAGCATTGCCTAGTTCTAGAAAACAGGGCTACACACCCTCCACTGGGTTACATTACAATCTGAAACCACACGCATTTCAACACAATGAACCATGCAGAAATACAGCAGTGAGTTCCGAGCCACACCAGGTATTCTCCCTGTTCTGCATAAAATGTTATACAATGGGAAGGTCTAATCCTGAATGCTGATTGGTTAAAAGCGCATTCCAGCCGGTGTCTATTCCACAAGTTACCACCAGCTAAATCTATGATGTTAAAATGCCTATTTACTCTGTTCCATCTGACTGCGTAATCCACTGTCTCATCAGCCAAGCCAGGCACTTTATAAACTTTATATCCACTATAAAAAGCATCTAGACATTATCTCACATTTCTTTTAGACTAACATTTAGTTTTCCACAGCGGAGATTTGTATAAACCTTGCTGTCTGTCTCTGAAACATCGACAATGTTTCAATATTCAAATTCGATCTCCACCTGTCCCATAGTAATGAACGTGTAGGGGTCGGGAGTCGGGACGAGAGAGAGAGGCAGGCAGCGTTTCTCAGCCAGTCGAAATCATGAATCAGCTGGCATCATTTTTATGGAAATATAAACTAAGCAAAAAAAGAAACGTCCTCTCACTGTCAACTGCGTTTATTTTCAGAGAACTTAACGTGTAAATATTTGTATGAACATAAGACTCAACAACTGAGACATAAACAGAACAAGTTCCACAGACATGTGGCTAACAGAAATGGAATAATGTGTCCCTGAACAAAGGGGGGTCAAAATCAAAAGTAACAGTCAGTATCTGGCGTGGCCACCAGCTGCATTAAGTACTGCAGTGCATCTCCTCCTCATGGACTGCACCAGATTTGCCAGTTCTTGCTGTGAGATGTTACCCCACTCTTCCACCAAGGCACCTGCAAGTTCCCGGACATTTCTGGGGGGAATGGCCCTAGCCCTCACCCTCCAATCCAACAGGTCCCAGACGTGCTCAATGGGATTGAGATCTGAGCTCTTCGCTGGCCATGGCAGAACACTGACATTCCTGTCTTGCAGGAAATCACGCACAGAATGAGCAGTATGGCTGGTGGCATTGTCATGCTGGAGGGTCATGTCAGGATGAGCCTGCAGGAAGGGTAACACATGAGGGAGGAGGATGTCTTCCCTGTAACGCACAGCATTGAGATTGCCTGCAATGACATCAAGCTCAGTACGATGATGCTGTGACACACCGCCTCAGACCATGACGGACTCTCCACCTCCAAATCGATCCTGTTCCAGAGTACAGGCCTCGGTGTAACACTCATTCCTTCGACGATAAACGCGAAACCGACCATCACCTCTGGTGAGACAAAACCGCGACTCGTCAGTGAAGATAACTTTTTGCCAGTCCTGTCTGGTCCAGCGACGGTGGGTTTGTGCCCATAGGCGACGTTGTTGCCGGTGATGTCTGGTGAGGACTTGTCTTACAACAGGCTTACAAGCCCTCAGTCCAGCCTCTCTCAGCCTATTGCGGACAGTCTGAGCACTGATGGAGGGATTGTGCGTTCCTGGTGTAACTCGGGCAGTTGTTGTTGCCATCCTGTACCTGTCCCGCAGGTGTGATGTTCGGATGTACTGATCCTGTGCAGGTGTTGTTACACGTGGTCTGCCACAGTGAGGACGATCAGCTGTCCGTCCTGTCTCCCTGTAGCGCTGTCTTAGACATCTCACAGGATGGACATTGTAATTTTTTGCCCTGGCCACATCTGTGGTCCTCATGCCTCCTTGCAGCATGCCTAAGGCACGTTCACGCAGATAAGCAGGGACCCTGGGCATCTTTCTTTTGGTGTTTTTCAGAGTCAGTAGAAAGGCCTCTTTAGTGTCCTAAGCTTTCATAACTGTGACCTTAATTGCCTACCGTCTGTAAGCTGTTAGTGTCTTAACGACCGTTCCACAGGTGCATGTTCATTAATTGTTTATGGTTCATTCAACAAGCATGGGAAACAGTGTTTAAATCCTTTACAATGAAGATCTGTGAAGTTATTTGGATTTTTACGAATTATCTTTGAAAGACACGTTCCTGAAAAAGGGACGTTTCTTTTTTTGCTGAGTTTACAAAGAAATGTCATTTGAAAAAAGGTAAAACTAAACCAAGTGCAGCCAGTTTGCAGTCTTCCACCTTCAGTTTGACGTGATTTTGTTAGCTGTATTGTTGGCTAGCTCCTCTGAACAACAGTGTCCTGACGAGTGAGCACATTTTCTATGCCATGTGAAATCAAGCCTCATTATCTCATTGTTATGGATGTACCCAAATAAATGTCACTAGAAAACAGCTTAAACAAATACAGATACTGTTGTTATTCTGGCTCCACTGTTTGACGTGACTGTAAGTTAGTTGTAGTTGGCTAGCTAGCAACAAGGGATAAGAACGTTGCCAGCCAGTATGGCAATGGAACATTTAGAACGAACGACTGGGTCGAGTCCATAGATACAGAACAAAAAGACTGAAAGATGGGGTCGCGTCTCTGGCAACCGACCAATAGAATGAACGACCAGCCGGCTTGGGTAGCAACCCTAGATTTATTTCTGGACTATATCTTGTGGAAGGATGAAATAGTATGAATAAATTTGTAAAAATAACGTTTTTAATGAAAATATGTCAATCCTTATTTGAGTATGTTGGTTACCCGTTGTATAAATTAATTAATTGTATAAATTAATTAATAAAATTAAATCTAGAATCGGCTTCCTAGTTCGCAACAAAGCATCCTTCACTCATGCTGCCAAACATACCCTCGTAAAACTGACCATCCTACCGATCCTCGACTTCGGTGATGTCATCTATAAAATAGCCTCCAACACTCTACTCAACAAACTGGATGCAGTCTATCACAGTGCCATCCGTTTTGTCACCAAAGCCCCATACACTACCCACCATTGCGACCTGTACGCTCTCATTGGTTGGCCCTCGCTTCATACTCGTCGCCAAACCCACTGGCTACAGGTTATCTACAAGTCTCTGCTAGGTAAAGCCCCGCCTTATCTCAGCTCACTGGTCACCATAGCAGCACCCACTCGTAGCACGCGCTCCAGCAGGTATATCTCACTGGTCACCCCCAAAGCCAATTCCTCCTTTGGTCGTCTTTCCTTCCAGTTCTCTGCTGCCAATGACTGGAATGAACTGCAAAAATCTCTGAAGCTGGAAACACTTATCTCCCTCACTAGCTTTAAGCACCAGCTGTCAGAGCAGCTCACAGATAACTGCACCTGTACATAGCCCATCTATAATTTAGCCCAAACAACTACCTCCTCCCCTACTGTATTTATTTAATTTATTTTGCTACTTTGCACCCCATTATTTATATTTCTACTTTGCACATTCTTCCACTGCAAATCTACCATTCCAGTGTTTTACTTGCTATATTGTATTTACCTTGCCACCATGGCCTTTCTTTGCCTTTACCTCCCTTATCTCACCTCATTTGCTCACATTGTATATAGACTTATTTTTCTTCTGTATTATTGACTGTATGTTTTGTTTATTCCATGTGTAACTCTGTGTTGATGTATGTGTCGAATTGCTCTGCTTTATCTTGGCCAGGTCGCAGCTGCAAATGAGAACTTGTTCTCAACTAACCTACCTGTGTCAGGACCCGGTTACGAACTCGGGTCTCCGGTGTGAGAAACAGTCACTTAGCAAAACTGAGCCACTAATAGGCAGCAGAACCCAGAAGATGAGGCAGACACAGCAGTACTTGAGACGGTGTTTTAATAAAGTAAAAAGGAAAGTACTTCAGGCAAAAATATAAATCCACAACGTCAAAAGTAATTCCAAGAGAAGAAAGGTAATCCTCCAAGACAAAAGGTAAATCCACAAGGTGGTAGATACAGCAGGGAAAAACCCTCAAAAGAAATAATCACAAATAAATAAACAAGAACAAAAACAGAGTACCACAAGAGAATCCAACTGGAGTAACAAACGTACACAGCATTGCTGGTGCTGTGTGCTAACATTCAAACACAGGGCAAAGAACTGAGGAAAACGAAGGGTTTAAATACATTGAAGGGAAATGAGGCACAGGTGCAAATAATAACTGGAAACAAGGGAAAACAAAGGGGTCAAATCCTGACAACCTGGTTAAATAAAGGTGAAATACAAATAAAAAAGTAAATAAATAAATGTGATAATGCCCTCGAAGCCGGTGTTTGGAGGATATATTGGCACGGTTTGCCGGCCCTTGACTTCATCTCGGGCCTAACAACACCCGTGCCAATATATCCTCCAAACACCTGCTTCTCGGGCATTATCACTTAAATAAGATGGTCCTGTCACTGTGCTGTTTGGATGATCCCACTCTTCAAACTCACTTTGATGTTTCCTCAGTAGTTTGGTGAAAAACAAGGACTCCAAGACAATATTAGAAACTATGGCCTCCAGGCTCTCCTTTGATGCTGAAGAGAAGAGAGGGTGGCAAGAGAGAGCGAGAAACAGGGGGAGAGAGAGACAGATAGAAAGAGAGAGAGAGAGAGAGAGACAGATAGAAAGAGAGAGAGAGAGAGAGAGAGAGAGAGAGAGAGAGAGAGAGAGAGAGAGAGAGAGAGAGAGAGAGAGAGAGAGAGAGAGAGAGAGAGAGAATCTCACCACTATAACTAACAAGGACTATGCTGATCTTAAGCTGGGCTTGAGTATTCATGCAAACCAGCTTTTTCCTCCAGCATGACAACACTCATGTTCAATCAATCACTCTCCATTTGACTTTGTCTGGTTATAGAGAAGCTTGATAGAGAAGTATTACAGAGATCCAGTCAAGCTTTAATTTAAGCTTGTAGTTATTTCTGACCAGCTGACTTAGTTATGAACCTTGTAGTTTTTCCCGGTACAAAATAGCTTCCAATACTCTACTCAGCAAACTAGATGCAGTTTATCATAGTGCCATCCGTTTTGTTACTAAAACACCTGATACCACCCACCACTGCGACCTGTATGCTCTAGTCGGCTGGCCCTCGCTACGTATTCGTCGCCAGACCCACTGGCTCCAGGTCATCTATAAGTCCATGCTAAGTAAAGCTCTGCCTTATCTCAGTTCACTGGTCACGATAACAACACCCACCCGTAGCACGCGCTCCAGCAGGTATATCTCACTGATCATCCCAAAAGCCAACACCTCATTTGGCCGCCTTTCCTTCCAGTTCTCTGCTGCCTGTGACTGGAACGAATTGCAAAAATCACTGAAGTTGGAGACTTTTATTTCCCTCACCAACTTTAAACATCTGCTACCTGAGCAGCTAAAAAAAAGAAGCTGCAGAGATACCATGTCAATATAAGGAATTGTTTATTTGATGGTACTATTACTTACTGTACCTACACTGTAATTATTTTGAAACCGATTTGATAGAGAATGTAATTGTTAGCTGCAGTTACCATGCACAGCTAAGTACTGCTGCATGGTTAACTACAAAATAAGACCCGACAAGCCTCCAGTGCACACAGAGAACCAAGCGTAAAGTTTTGCGTCTTCAATATAAACCCTCACATCTCAGTCAACCACAACATTACCGTATTTATTTTCATTTGGTTGGAGCTGGTTTGTGTGATGTGTGGTTTGCATCATGGGTAAGGAAGATAGTCAGTGGGTTGAATGTGGTAGGAGTAAACACCAGGTCTGTGACTCTCTAAACATCGCTATGGTTACTACTGGAATAGCTACGCCTGCAGCCGTCTAACCATTCATACGTCACCTTATTAAGTTAGTTAGAGGAACCATAACTATTCACTAGTTGTTTACTTCCTGACACACACACAAAATAAGTAAATAATCATCCAAATTTAACAGATGGGTAACATACTGTACACCAAGGTCGATGATTTAGCCCTACTTTGAGGCTAAAGTGAAGGGGTGAGATATCTGAAGTAACTTCATGTCAAATTTGAGGATAAACTAAAAGTGCTGACTGCAGTTGAGTGTCAACTTCCAGAGCCCTCTCCTCTCTGCTCTCTCTCTCTGCTCTCTCTCATATCCATATTTCATAAGCACTTCTCACCATTCATTCCATCTATGTTTCGTGCCGCCACAGTCCACCGCACAAGAGGGAGCAGCTTATTCTGTGGGGATTCTGCTTGATATATTAATGCTCTTGGATGCGTCTCAAAAGGCACACTATTCCCTATATAGTGCACCATTTTGACCAGGGACCATAGGGCTTTGGTCAAAGGTAGTGCATTCTATAAGACATAGGGGGCCATTTGGGACACATGCCTTCAAAGTACATAGTCATAATCCATTTACACTGGTTGAAATACTGATGCAAGTGGAAGTCACTCTTTCCAAGGTACATCTTATCTGGGATTTGAAGCTAAAGTGAACCTCAATTCACCTGCTTCGAAATACAGTTCTATCCACCCACCCACACGCACGCACTTCATCTGACACTTACAGTAAACCCATTCAACCTTGCTGCATGGAATTCCATAAAACATTCCCCATATGTCCAAATAGACTTAATCAGGTTGAACAAACATGAAGGAGTCACAACGTTCCAGACACCTTCTATCACAGTAAAATGATGGGAGAGAAGTAGTGTGATTCTCCTCTGTTCATCTTGATAATTCTGCTGTTTTCCCTTGTGCATCTTCAGCTCCTGTACTTAGCGGCAAGAGTTTTTCCTGACCAGCTGACTTAGTTATGAACCTTGTAGTTTTTCCTGACCAGCTGACTTAGTTATGAACCTTATAGTTTTTCCTGACCAGCTGACTTAGTTATGAACCTTATAGTTTTTTCTGACCAGCTGACTTAGTTATGAACCTTGTAGTTTTTTCTGACCAGCTGACTTAGTTATGAACCTTGTAGTTATTTCTGACCAGCTGACTTAGTTATGAACCTTGTAGTTTTTCCTGGCCAGGTCACATGGCCCCACCCATACCCTATACATCAGGTTTAAACAGTTTCTGCTAGGTCAATGGCTAGTTTTTTCAGTGGTGGGAAAAGTACTCAGTTATCATACTTGAGTAAAAGTAAAGATATCTTAATGTACACCCAGTAAAATACTACTTGAGTAAAAGTCTGAAAGTATCTGGTTTCAAATGTACTTAAGTACAAGGGTGGAAAATGTACTCAATTGTTATACTTGAGTAAAAGTACAAAGAAAAAGTAAATGCTATACATCAAATTCCTCATATTAAGCAAACCAGGCGGCGCCATTTCTTTCATTACATTTTATTTAGGGACAGTCAGGAGCACACTCCAACACTCAGACATTTACAAACACTGTAATTGTGTTTAGTGAGCCCGCCAGATCAGAGGCAGTAGGGATGACAACACGTATATTAATAGGTGCTTGAATTGGACCATGTTGCTGTTCTGCCTGAGCATTCGCAATGTAACAAGTACTTTTGGGTGTCAGGGAAAATGTATGGGAGTAAAAAGTACATGAACTCAGCAAAAAAAGAATCGTCCCTTTTTCAGGAACCTGTCTTTCAAAGATAATTCGTAAAAATCCAAATAACTTCACAGATCTTCATTGTAAAGGGTTTAAACACTGTTTCCCATGCTTGTTCAATGAACCATACACAATTAATGAACATGCACCTGTGGAACAGTCGTTAAGACACTAACAGCTTACAGACGGTAGGCAATTAAGGTCACAGTTATGAAAGCTTAGGACACTAAAGAGGCCTTTCTACTGACTCTGAGAAACACCAAAAGAGAGATGCCCAGGGTCCCTGCTCATCTGCGTGAACGTGCCTTAGGCATGCTGCAAGGAGGCATGAGGACTGCAGATGTGGCCAGGACAATAAATTGTAATGTCCGTCCTGTGAGACGCCTAAGACAGCGCTACAGGGAGACAGGACGGACAGCTGATCGTCCCCACAGTGGCAGACCACGTGTAACAAAACCTGCACAGGATCAGTACATCCGAACATCACACCTGCGGGACAGGTACAGGATGGCAACAACAACTGCTCGAGATACACCAGGAACTCACAATCCCTCCATCAGTGCTCAGACTGTCCGCAATAGGCTGAGAGAGGCTGGACTGAGGGCTTGTAGGCCTGTTGTAAAGGCAGGTCCTCACCAGACATCACCGGCAACGACGTCGCCTATGGGCACAAACCCACCGTCGCTGGACCAGACAGGACTGGCAAAAAGTTATCTTCACTGAAGAGTCACGGTTTTGTCTCACCAGAGGTGATGGTCGATTTTGCGTTTATCGTCGAAGGAATGAGCGTTACACCGAGGCCTGTACTCTGGAGCGGGATCAATTTGGAGGTGGAGGGTCCATTATGGTCTGGGGCGGTGTGTCACAGCATCATTGGACTGAGCTTGATGTCATTGCA